>NC_061118.1:38008485-38022556 GCF_002878395.1 Capsicum annuum | reverse complement strand
ATATATATATATATATATATATATATATATATATATATATCAAGTTAGGGTTAGAGTTTTGAATTGGGGGAAATTAATTGGAGGCTTTGATTCAAGAATTCCTTCCATCAATCTCTTCCGGCCACGAAATCTAAGGTATGCAAGTGTTTATCTATGGACTCCTTTCGTCCATAGAGTCCACGAATCCCTTTTTGAAAGTTCAAGTTATGTATGTATATATATATATATATGTGTATATATTTTCTAGACTTTGATGATGTGTATATATATATGTTGATTGATATTTGATGGTTGAGATATATATGAGGATTATGTATGTTACTTGATATACATATATATATATGATGATGATGATTACGCATGTTGGTTAATATATATATATATATGTGTGTGTGTGGTGATGGTGTATGTTGGTTGATACATGCATGTGATGATTATGTGTGTTGGATGAGATATATAGGGTGGCGGAAAACATGAGAATTTGACGAATTCACCAATGCCTAAAAGGGCATGTAAGGTTTTTGTGGAATTGTCTAAGAGGCTATAAATTTACGTTCTTAGGATATAATAAGTTCTAAATGACTAGACTACTTTCTATGTATACGTTCAACATGAACTCCATGTTATTGTCTAAAATTGGGGATGTTGTGTGGAAGGCTTATGATATGGTTGTAAGTGCGGACGAGGGATTTAGTTGGTGGAATTAAGATGAATGATGGTGTTGTAGCACATGTAATTGTTCATACTGACCTATGCCTAAATGGTGCATGCAAGATAATTGTAGAAATGCCTAGTTGAAGAAGAATGGATCATATGACCCCTTGTGATCGAAGTGATGAGTTCATACCATACTTGCATGCTACGTGTTTACCATGATGCTTGAGAAAAATGATAAGGCCATTAGGCCACGCTAAGTGTGAAATGTCTAATTATGGGTCGAATTGCATATATCAGGATCTTAAAGGAAAGAACCTTGAGAAGTGAACCATGATGTGTTGAATGTATGTTATTTCTGTGTATCCCGAATGGATGAACTATGTTATGTTGTATTCTTCCGTAACCATATGCATCCTTGTTGAATGATCTATGATGTAATGTCATGAGATCCCAATACTTGTATATGAATATGATCTTCAAATGATTGGTGTGAGGTGTTAATGAATGCATGGTGCATGATGGCCTGTGGGCATGTGAGTATGCGTTGTTGTATACTATGTATTACTTATGTTATTGTTTGCTGGGGGTACGTATGCCCAAAATAGTCTGCTGGTCTAGAGCTGAGTCAGTTCCGCGATAATCTTAGTCGTGCTACGATCGATGAATTTTTGATGATTTGAGAACTTAACATGAATTCCGTGAGAACTTAGTATGTGGGGTTTTGAACAAGAATATCTTTTCATTCTTGTGCCCAAAGAATTGATTTTATCATTGGAATTTCATGATTTTGTAAAGTGGGTAAATACCCAAGATGTTTTAATGACGAATTATGAGGTTATGAAAAATATAAATTGTTTAAGCTTTGATGTACATGATCACTTTATTATTCCCAAGTTATGATTTGATATGGTGAATTTCATATTTCTACCATGAGTTGATATTTCAAGTGTTTTCAAGATATGATTTATGAAACTTTGAATCGTCCAATATTCGTATACATAATAACCTTATTATCTTGTTTTCTTGAATTGAGATTTTATGCCATAAATTGCATACCACTACTATGAAATTATTTTTTTGAGGATTCTTTATATAAGAGCCATGATTTGAGTTACATTACGACATACAACATCTTACTATGATTTGAAGATCTTAAATGCTTTTCAAAAGCTATTGTCATGATTTGAATATTAAATGAAAGAATGATCATTTGAGAATATTGATTTGCATCCGCAGAGTCAGAATGATTTATATTGATTTTAAGCTCGTAGAGACGAAATGCTGTGTTATTAATACCATGTTGATATTGAGGAAAATTAAAATATTTTGAGCTAAAATGTGTTGAGTTAGGAATCCACAAATTGATATGATTTTATAAATGAGAAAGAGATTTGATTTGGTCTTTATGATAGACCCTTACGATGTTGTGGTGGATTTCCTAACACCTTCTGAGCTAGTCGGGGAGTATTACTTAGCACCGAGAGGGAAATTTGGTATTTCTCTAAATCTATGTGCCACCGTAGGGTTGTTGATAATGATATTGTTGGCCAGAGAGCCAAATTGTGATTATGAAAGCTTTAAGGTTGTACTCCCTGGCAAGAGTACAACACTTCCGCCAATGGGAGTGCTCTCCCTAGGAGGGCAAACGTTGGTATTCCACGCGGGTCACGTGGGGTTGTCGGTTATAGGAAAATCCCCTGTCCATAAGAGTATGTTTCTTGAACTATCGAGTCGCTCCGAGTCTTGAGTTGATGAGTTTGGTTGTCTATGATGAGTCATGAGAATTTATGATCAATATTGATGATTTTATGATGATTTATGGGATTTTACTTATGTTTTCCTCTCTATAATATTATGAGAAGTATGGATAATGAAATTCAATCCATGTGAGTCTTCATTTTCCATACGCATGTTTTACGAATTCTAAGATATTATTCAAATTATTGCGTGCACCCCCACATATTCAGTTGCTTATGAGGAGTCATGGTGAGTTATGTAACTACTTCCCACAGTTTCTGTGTCAGTATAAATCTGCAGGAGTCAGGGGTGTGAGTGTATTCGATTGATCAGTGTTGGTATCCTGTGATTCAGTAATGTAGTACCCCAGTACAGTAGTGAGTTTCGAGGACAGTAAAGTGGTATCCGAGCTGTGGTATCTGGAGTCGTTATAATTGTTATAGTGGTTGTGAACTGTGCATTCATATATGTGTACTCGTTCGGTATTCTCACGATTATTCTGTTGATTAAATGTTCATGTATAAGCCCTTGCATTTAGCCTTCCCTGCTTGCATACTCAGTACATCTTAGTACTGCCGCATTCGCGCTATAGTGTTCTTTTATTTTGGGTCACCATAGGTTCAGAGGAGTGAAACTTGGAGTATCTTAGAAGTCATTTGTATAGCAGCAGTGGGTGCAACACTGAGTCCTCATCATCCGAGGATGTTGTTATTATAATATTTGGTTTTAGTAGACGGAGTTAGTTGGGGGAATTGTCCCTTCAACTCCACTTCAGGTAGTGTAGAGGCTTTTCAGACAGATGTATTAGTATGTGGTTTAAGGTATTGTATATTTCTAGATGTTTGAACCTTATGGCAAGTGTTAGCAAGTTTTTGCATGTATTTTATTATATTATACAGTGAACAGGTACAGATATCAGAAAAAGGGTTAACTTGTGGTCCTTCGGGATCATAAGCACCGTGTGGCATTCTGATTCTCGGGAATTGGGGTGTTACACACAAATAACAAGTAGTTCAACCATCAAACAACAAACTATCCTGACCCCCATAATCTTGACAGTTGCCAACCATAGTCACGTGATAATAAATGCAACATAATGGAACACAATCAGAAAAAAACAAACTGTAACCTCAAATAATCTAACCTACTGCCAACAACTTGCAGAAGAATCTACATTTCCTTAGTTCATCTTAGACCACCATAGAGCTAACAACAAACTCAGACCTAAAGGCCCCTCACACAACTAACAATGCATGTGGTGTAGGAGAACACCCCGATCCTAGCCTCAAAGACATGAAACTCAATTGGTATAGGCAAATATCCTGATCCTAGACTTAAAGGCATAAATATATATGGTGTAGGCATACATCACGATCCTAGCCTTAAATACATGAATACATGTGGTGCAGGTGTACACTTTGATCTTAGCCTCAAAGACATAAAATCCATATGGTGAAGGCGTATGCCCTGATCCTAGTCTCAAAGGAATGACATGCATGTGTTATAGGCGTATATTACATTCAAGACCTAATGGAATCATCGAAACACCCAAACAAGGTCATCTTAACTAGAGGTTGGCTGAAGTCAACTCTTAACTTAGAAATCTCCAAATTCCCAAACCACTACTTAAAACTCATCCAATAGCCTTGGAAACTAAACCAAAATTTCAACTAAACTAAAATCACCCTTTAAACCTAGTAGAATTATCAAAACTTAAAAATTATCTTTCTAACCTTGAACATTAACTTTGGTCAACTTTGTAAGTTTTTAACTTTCAAAACTCAAAATCTCTTCCAAAACCCATCTAAATTCCTCAAGACCCAAACCAATAATCCAACTCACTCAAAATCACATTCTACAGCTTATGGCAATGATGAAATTCTAATACAATCCCAACTTATATCGATGTTGACTTTTTTTTTTAAATTAAAGGTGGGCACCAACCCATTTATGAAGACAAAAACAATACAAACAGACCACAAAGGTTTGGCCCAAAAAGTCGATCTTAGACACAAAATAAGTCAAAGTTCAAGATTAGAAAAGTTTTTCCATTTTTCTTCTCAATCGATGCTCCATTTTCTTGAAAGCTTGAAGCTTCTACAGTCTACATATTTCTTCTCTTCAATCTGCAAGAGCTTAGTTACATTGAAACCCTTGAAGGTAAGATCCTCTATTCTTTTTTCGTACTATTTATTCCTTTTTCTCATATCGATGGACTAAACTTCGATAGAGATTGATACCACCATCAGATCTGAGAAATGAAGTCCATAGTACTGATTTTTGAATTATCTTTGAGAACTTGAAATAGATTTTTCTAACTAAGCTCAAAGTGCAGACAAATCTATACTACCATGCCAAAGTGTGGATATTCATATCAATCGTCACCTCCAAGATCTCACCAGGTGAGGTACTCTTATCTAAAGAACAAATGTTTTCACTTTGGTTTATCCGTGTATTTGACTCATTTGCTCCTCATGCTTGTTTCCTTATCGGTTTAAAATTGACTGGGGCGTGCCAGGTAGGTTGGAGATCGTCCCAGTGTGGTCCGTTTCAATATTTGAGGCCATTTCAGCTGTCAACGGGCAAAACGGCGCAAAAGGGGTATTTTTAGGTCAAAGCTATATCCCACGGTTCCTGGGGTGAGCCCGGGGTCCGAGCGTGCTATAGGCCCAAAACTGATCGGGGCGTGCCAGACAGGTTGGGGATTATTCTAGTGTAGTTCGTTTCACTAATCGAGGCCATTTAGGAAGTCAAATGAGTGAAACAGTGCAAACGGGGCATTTTCAGACTAAATTGGTGTGCTTAGCCCATGGTTTTGGGGGTGGGCCCGAAGTTTGTGAGTGTTGTGGGCCCAAAATCGATCGGGACATGTCAGGGAGGTTGGGGATCATCCCAGAGTGGTTCGTTTTAATATTAGAGGCCATTTGGGCAGTCAAACAGGTGAAACGGTGCAAATGAAATATTTTCGAGCTAAATCGGTGTGCTATAGCCACGGTTCCAGGGCTGGGCATGGGGTTTGGGCGTGATGTAGGCCCAAAATTGACCAGGGCGTGCCAGGGAGCTTGGGTATCATCCCTGTGTGGTCCATTTCAATATTCGAGGCCATTTGGGCTATCAAATGGGTGAAACGATGCGAACGAGACATTTTCAGGCCAAATAGGCGTGCTATAGCCCAAGGTTTTGAGGGTAGACCCAAGGTTCGTGCGAGCTGTGGGCCCAAAATCGACTGGGGCATGCCAGAGAGGTTGGGGATCATCCTAGTATGGTCTGTTTCAATATTTGAGGCCATTTGGGCGGTCAACAGGCAAAATAACGCGAATGGGGTATTTTTTAACCAAATCGATGTGCTATAGCCCACGATTCCGTGGGTGGACCTAGGATCTGGGCATGCTGTGAGTCCAAAATCGACTGAGGCGTTCCCGAGAAATTGAGGATCATCCTAGTATGGTCTGTTTCAGTATTCAAGGCCATTTGTGTGGTTAAACAGGCGAAACAACGCGAATGGGACATTTTTGGGCCAAATCAATGTGTTATAGCCCACGATTCTGGGGTTGGGCCCGGAGTTTGGGCGTGCTGTGGGCCTAAAATTGATCAGGATGTGCCATAGAGGTTGGGGATCATTTCAGTGTGGTCCATTTCAATATTCGAGGCCATTTGGACGGTTAAACAGGCAAAATGGGGCGAATGGAGCATTTTTGGGCTTAATCGGTGCTATAGTCCACGATTTTGGGGGTAGGCCCAGGGTATAGGCGTGTTGTGGGGACAAAATTGACAGGGGCATACCAAGGAGGTTGGGGATCATCCCAATATGGTCCGTTTCAATATTCGAGGCCATTTGAACGGTCAAACAGGCGAAATGGTGCAAACAGGGCATTTTAAAGCCAAATTGATGTGCTATAGCCCATGATTTCGGGGGCAGGCCTGGATTCTGGGCGTGCTCTAGGTTTAAAATCGATCGAGGCATGCCAGGGAGGTTGGGAATCATCCCTGTGTGGTCCGTTTCAATATTTGAGGCCATTTGGGCAGTCAAACGGGCGAAACGGCGTGAACGGGGCATTTTCAAGTCAAATTAGTGTGCTATAGCCAACGGTTTTGAGGGTGAACCCAGGGCAGGGCGTGCTGTGGGCCCAAAATCGATCGGTGCATGCCAGGGATATTAGGTATCATCCCAGTGTGGTTCATTTCAATATTCGAGGCCATTTGGCGGTCAAACGGGTGAAACAGTACGAACGAGACATTTACGAGCTAAATCGGTGAGCTATAGCCCATGGTTCTGAGGGTGACCCCAAGGTCTAGGTGTGCTGTGGGCCCAAAACTGATCGGGGAGTGTCAGGGAGGTTGGGGATCATACTAGTTTGTTTTGTTTCAATTTTTGAGGCCATTTGGGCAGTCAAAAAGCCAAAACGGCGCGAACAGGGCATTTTTGGGCCTCATCGGTGTGCTATAGCCCATGGTTCTGGGCGTGCTGTGGGTCCAAAATCAATCAAGGTGTGCCAGGGAGGTTGGGATCGTCCCAGTGTGGTCCGTTTCAATATTCGAGGCCATTTAGGAGGTCAAACAGGCGAATTAGTGCGAATAAGGTATTTTTAAGATAAATCGATGTGCCATAGCCAACGGGTCCGAGGGTGATCCTGGGATCCGGGCGTGTGGTGGGCCCAAAATCGACCAGGGCGTGCAAGAGAGGTTGGAGATCACCCCAGTGTGATCTGTTTTAATATTTGAGGTTATTTGGGTGATCAAACGGCCAAAACGGAGCGAACGGGGCATTTTTGAACCAAATCGGTGTGCTATAGCCAATGGTTCTGGGGTAAGCTCGGGGTCTGGGCGTGCGATGGGCCCAAAATCGACCTGGGCGTGCCAGGGAGGTTGGGGATCGTCTTAGTGTGGTTTGTTTTAATATTCGAGGCCATTTGGGTGGTCAAACGTGCGAAACGACGTGAACAAGGCATTTTCAAGCCAAATCGGTGGTCTATAGCCCATGGTTCCAGAGGTGATACCTGGGTCCGGGGGTGCTATGGGCCCAAATTCGATCGGGCGTGCCAGGGATTTTGGGGATCATCCCATTATGATCCGTTTTAATATTCGAGGCCATTTGGGTGGTCAAACGGGCAAACCGACATGAAAGAGGCATTTTTGGGTCAAATCGATGTGCTATAGCCCACGATTCCAGGGTGGATCTAGGGTTCGGGCGTGTGGTTGGCCCAAAATTGACTGAGGAGTTCTAGGGAGGTTTGGGATTATCCTAATGTGGTCTGTTTCAATATTCAAGGCCATTTGGGTGGTCAAACGAGCAAAACAGCATAAATAGAGCATTTTCGAGCCAAATCGGTGTGCTATAGCCCACGGTTTTGGGGGTGGGTTCGGGGTTCAAGCATGTTGTGGGCCTAAAATCGATCTGGGTGTGCCATGGAGGTTAAGAATCATTCCAGTATGGTCCGTTTCAATATTCGAGACCGTTTGAGCGGTCAAACTGGCGAAATTGTGCAAATAGGACATTTTCGAGCCAAATTGGTGTGCTATAGCCCACAATTTCAGGGGTGGGCCTGGGGTTTGGGCGTGCTATGGGCCTAAAATAGATCGGGGCATGTCAAAGAGGTTGGGGATCATTCCAGTATGGTATGTTTTAATATTCCAGACTATTTGGGTGGTCAAACGGGCGAAACGACGCCACCGATCATTTTAGGGCCAAATCAATGTGCTATAGCTCACGGTTCCAGGGGTGGGCTCGGGGTCCTGGCGTGCTGTGGGCCCAAAATCAATT
Source organism: Capsicum annuum (assembly GCF_002878395.1). NCBI lineage: Eukaryota > Viridiplantae > Streptophyta > Magnoliopsida > Solanales > Solanaceae > Capsicum > Capsicum annuum. Next base: position 38,014,401 of record NC_061118.1, on the reverse strand, counting down.
GAGGCATGCCAGAGAGGTTAGAGATCGTCCTAGTGTGGTCCATTTTAATATTCGAGGCCATTTAGGTGGTCAAACATGTGAAACAATGCGAGCAGGTCATTTTTGAGCCAAATTGGTATGCTATAACTCACGGTTCCAGGGGTGGAATCGGGGTTCGGACGTGCTATGGGCCCAAAATTGACCGGAGTATGCCCGGGACGTTGGGGATTATCCCAGTATGGTCTGTTTTAATATTCGAGGCCATTTGGGTGGTCAAGCAGGCGAAATAGCATGAACAGGGCATTTTGGGCCCAAATCAGTGTGCTATAGCCCATGGTTTCGGAGTGGGTCCAGGGTGGGCACAAAATCGACCGCAGCATGCCAGGAAGGTATGCATAGTATTCATTCATGTACCCCTTTCGTCCATGAAGTCCAAGAATCCCCTTTTCAACTATAAGTTATGGATTTTCTTCATGTTTTCATGCTTTATATGTTCTTGTTTATGTTGATAAATGAGAAATTTACTTCTACTTCAAGTTGGGTGATAATTTCTATATGAGTTTAATTAATATAGGCCTAGATTCATGTAATCCTACGACTAAACTCTCAAGATATGAAACTAGAATTGAAGCATGTTGTTTAATTGTTGTATATTGTGCTCTGCATGTACGATGCCTACAATATGTTTGATTAAATGCTTATATAATGGAAAATTGCCTAACTAGCATGATATTATGAAATCCCCATGTATGTATAAGTTTATGCCTATCATATGTTTGATGAAATGCTTCAATAAAAGTATCATGAATTATGATATTAGTCATGTGTTCAAGTAAGCTATGTGATGTTAGTTTACTTCTATTGAGTCCTGGGGGTACTTGTACCCGGAACATTAGCTTTGTTCCTAGAGTCATGTCATGTTTTCACGATACTCTCAGTAAAGCTATAAATTCTTAGACTTCATACAGTCTTATGACTCAGGAAATTTCCATGATCTCATAAACTCGGTCAGTTGTTAGATAATAGTAGTATTTCGTCAGTCATGTAATTCAGTAACTCAGTCCACGTTCAGGACAGTTCAGTTAATCATGTACAGAGTCCAATCAGATGGGAGTAGGGATTTGCACCGAGTGAACCCAAGGATGAGGACACATACTGTCAGATGAGGGTGTGATCCTTAGAAGTCATCCTTGCGTTCCAGAACTATGTAGCCAACATAAGTTGAGACATCAACACTGCAGATGAGGGTTGATGAGGTAGATTTAGCACTGTTATATAAGGGCCCCACTATTCTCTATTGAGGATACTATCAGATAAGGGTCACCCACAGCTTGTCCTTACCAGTGGTGCGGTATTGACACCCTTCCAATTAGGGTTACAGATTGGACCTCAACTCAACCATAATGGCGTACTAGGGGCATGTCAGTTAAATACTACCTCCCACAGTTTCAATATCATCTTCAGTAAAAGAACTCAGATAGTTCTTCAGATTTAGGACTGTCAGATACAGTCAACTCAGATATAGAATAAAACTCAGATAGTTCCATTAGATTCAGTACTGTCAGCTACAGTCATTCATGTTATCAGTTATATTCAGCTGTAATCATTCATGTTATCAGTCATACTAGTTATCAGTTATGTCATGTTAGCAGTGTTCCGATTCAGTAGTCATGTTATCACGGTATCAGTATCAGTTATTATGTCTCATGCATGTATTCTCACGCTCATGATAGTCAGTCAACTATTATTATTGTTCATGCATATGAACCCCACACATTTAGCCTACTTCACATGCATACCAGTATATTTAAAGTACTGACGCATTCGCGCTATGGTGTCTTATACCGTAGGTACAGAGACACAAGCTCCAAATCAGCAGTAGATTCCAGCCTTAGCAGTCAGAGTAGAAGTGAGTCCCCATCCTTTGAGGGCATGACTATTTAGCTATTATCTCATTAATTACTTTATTAGTTGGAGTTAGTTGGGGACATGTCCCATCAACTCCTTATTCACATTATTCGGACAGTAGAGGCTTTCAGACTAGATGCAGACTATCATGTTTTAGACTTCAATGTTGTTTTGGGTATTATATTACCCCACTCATGTGTTATATTATTTAGTTATGTTCAGTATTGAACCTTATGGCCTTTCAGTGCAGGTTTCCGCATTTTTCTGTCATATTATGTAGTGTACATGTACAAATATTAGTCATGGGTTAGCTTGTGGTCCTTCGAGGTCATAAGCACCATGTAGTGTTCTGATTCAAAAAATTAGAGCGTTATAGTGGGACTGGGTTTCGGGCGTGTTGTTGATCCAAAATCGTTCGTGGCATGCCAGGAAGGTTGAGAATTGACCCAGTGTGATTCGTTTCAAAATTTGAGGCTATTTGGGTGGTCACATGGGTGAAACGGCACAAAGGGGAAGTTTTTGGGCCAAATCAGTATGTTCTATGGTGGGCCCGGGGTCCGAGCGTACTGTGGGCCTAAAATTACTAGGGCATGCCAGGGAGGTTGGGGATCGTCCCAATGTGGTCCGTTTCAATATTTGGGGGCATTTGGGTGGTCAAATGGGTAAAACGACGCGAACGGGTTATTTTGAGGCTAAATCGGTGTGCTATAGCCAACGATTCTGGGGGTGGGCACGGGGTCCGGGGATGTTATGGGCCCAAAATCTATCGGGGAATGCCAGGGAGGTTGAGGATCATCACAGTATAGTCCGTTTTAATGCTCGAGGCTATTTGGGTGGCAAACGGGCAAAACAACACATTTTTGGGCCAAATCGGTGTGCTATATCCCAAGCCTCCGGTGGTGGGCCTAGTGTTCGGGCGTACTGTGGGACCAAATTCGATCTAGCCATGCCAGGGAGGTTGGGATTATCCTAATGTGGTCCGTTTTAATATTCGAGGCCATTTGGGTGGTCAAATGGGCGAACGGGGCATTTTCGAGCTAAATCGGTATAGCCTATGGTTCTAGGGGTGCACTTGGGGTTCGGGCGTGCAGTGGCCCCAAAATTAATTGAGGTATGCCAGGGACGTTGGGGATCGTCCCAGTGTGGTTCATTTCAATATTCAAGGCCATTTGGGTGGCCAAACGGGCAAAACAACGCGAATGGGGCATTTTCGAACCAAATCAAAGTTCTATAGCCCATGGTTCCTTGGGCGGGCTAAGGGTCTGGGCGTGCTGTGGGCTCAAAATTGATCGAGGTGTGCCAAGAAGGTTGTGTGGACAAACGGGTGAAACGGTGCGAATGAAATGTTTTTGGGCTAAATCGGTGGGCTAAATGTTTAGGCCCCGGGGTCCGGGCATGATGTGGGTCCAAAATTGATCGGGACATGCTAGGGAGGTTGGGGATCATCCCAGTGTGGTCCGTTTCAATATATGAGGCCATTTGGATGGTCAAACAGGGGAAATAGTGTGAATGGGACATTTTTAGGACAAATTGGAGTGCTATAGCCCATGGTTCTACCGGTGAGCCTGGGGTATGGGCGTGCTTTGGTCCCAAAATCAATCGGGGCATGCCAGGGAGGTTGGGGATTATCCCAGCACTGTCTGTTTCAATATTTGAGGCAATTTGGGCGGTCAAACAGGCAAAAAGGCGCGAACAAGGCATTTTTAGGCCAAATTGGTGTATAAGCCCACGGTTCCGAGGGTGGGCTCAGGGTCTGGGTGTGCTGTGGGCACAAAATTGATTGAGACAAGCCAGGGAGGTTGGGGATCATTCCAGTGCGATCCTTTTCAATATTCGAGGTTATTTGGGTGGTCAAACGGGCGAAACGGCACGAATGAATCATTTTTGGGCCAAATTAGAGCGTTATAGCCCGTCCTAGGGTCTGGGTGTGCTTTGGTCCCAAAATCGATCGGGGTATGCCAGGGAGGTTGAAAATTATCCCAGCATTGTTTGTTTCAATATTTGAGGCCATTTGAGTGGTCAAACGATCAAAAAGACGCGAACGGGGCATTTTTAGGCTAAATCGGTGTGTATAGCCCACAGTTTTGGGGATGGGCCCGGGGTTCAAGCATGCTAATTTCCCAAAATTGATCGGAGAGTGACAGGGAGGTTGAGAATTATCCCAGTGTGGTTCGTTTCAATATTCAAGGCCATTTAGGTGGTTAAACGGGCAAAATGGCACGAACGAGGCATTTTTGGGCTAAATCATTTTGCTATAGCCCACGGTTCTGGGGGTGGGCCAAGGCTCCAAGCGTGTTTAAGATTGATTGGGGCATGCCAAGGAGGTTAAAGATAGTCCCAATGTGGTCTGTTTCAATATTCGAGGCCATTTGGGTGGTCAAACGGGCAAAACGGCACGAACGGGGCATTTTTATGCCTAATCGGGTGCACTATAGTCCACGGTTCTGGGGTTGGGCCCGAGATCCGGGTGTGTTGTGGGCCCAAAATCGATCAGGACATGCCAGGGAGGTTGGGGATCCTCCCTGCGTGGTGCGTTTTAACATTCGAGGCTATTTAGGTGGTCAAATGGACAAAACAGTGTGAACAGGCTATTTTCGAGCCAAATCGGTGTGCAATAGCCCACGATTTTAGGGTCCGAGCGTGTAGAGGGCCCAAAATTAATTGGGACATATAACGAAGATTAATTATCGTTCCAGTGTGGTTCGTTTTAATATTCGAGGCCATTTAGGTGGTCAAACAGGCAAAACGGCAAGAACGGGGCATTTTCGAGCCAAATTGGTGTGCTATAGCCCACGATTGTGGGGGTGGGCTCGGGGTCTGGGATTAAAATTGACTGGGCCATGCCAGGGAGGTTGGGGTTCATCCTAGTATGGTCTGTTTAAATATTTGAGGCCATTTGGGTGGTCAAACGGGCGAAACGACACGAATGGGGACTTTTCTGGCTAAATTGGTGTGCTCTAGCCCACGGTTCCGGGGTGGGCTTAGGTTCCAGGCATTCTGTGGGCTCAAAATCGATCGGCGCATGCCAGAGAGGTTGGGGATCATCCCTGTGTGGTCTGTTTCAATATTCGAGGCTAAGGGTGTCAAACGGGCCGGGCTGACCAGGCCTAGCTCGATCCACTTACAAAAATCGACCCGGTCTGACCCGGCCCGATAAACCCTAGGGCTTTAGGGTACCGGTTCTCGGGCTGGTTTTTTTATTTATTTGGACCCGGTTAACCCGGCTCGGACCAAGCCCGGTTAAGGCCCGCCGGTTAATCGGCCCAGATAAATTTTATTTTTTTTTTGAAATTGGATTTAGCTATAACTTAGTTTTAATATATTATTAATTTACAATCAAGTATTATTAATTCATATATGTATATATATATCTTCTATAGACGTATATATTTAACGTATACATGTGTATATGCTTTATAAATTAATAGATAACTAGATATATAATTATATATTGTAGTATATATATATTGTAGTATATTTTATTTAAAGTAGTACATAATGATACGTATATATGTGTATATATCTTCTATAGACGTATATATGTTGTACAGTGTATATGTTACGAAGTTGTAGTCTATATGTTTTATAAATTCGTATCTAACTATATATATAGTGTGTGTAAATATTGTAGTGTCTATATATATTGTAGTATATTTTATTTAAAGTTGTACATATATTGAATGGTACGTATATGTGTGTATATATCTTCTAAAGTAGTATATATTTAACGTATACGTATGTATATGTTTTATAAATTAGTATATAACTATATATATAGTGTGTGTATATATTGTAGTGTATATATATTGTAGTTTATTTTATTTAAAGTAGTACATATGTATTGAATGGTGTGTATATATGAGTATATATCTTCTATAGACGTATATATTTAACGTATACATGTGTATATATTTTATAAATTAGTATATAACTATATATATATATATATATATATATATATTGTAGTATATTTTATTTAAAATAGTACATATATATTGAATGGTGCATACATATGTGTATATATCTTCT
>NC_061118.1:37992982-38005485 GCF_002878395.1 Capsicum annuum | reverse complement strand
TATATATATATATATATATATATATATATATATATTATAGTATATGTTTTTACTGTACATATATACTGAATGGTGCGTATATTTGTGTATATATCTTCTATAGACGTGTATATTTAATGTATACATGTGTATATTATTTATAAATTAGTATATAACTATATATATTGTAGTATATACATATATTGTAGTATATGTTTTACTTAAAGTAGTACATATATATTGAATGGTGCGTATATTTGTGTATATATCTTTTATAGACGTGCATATTTAATGTATACATGTATATATATTTTATAAATTAGTATATAACTATATATATATATTTATATTGTAGTATACACATATATTGTAGTATATGTTTTATTTTAATTAGTACATATATATTGAATGGTGCGTATATTTGTGTATATATCTTATATAGACGTGCATATTTAATGTATACATGCGTATATGTTTTATAAATTAGTATATAACTATATATATAACTATATATATAACTATATATATATATATATATATATATATATATATATATATGTTGTAGTATATACATATATTGTAGTATATGTTTTACTTAAAGTAGTACATATCTATTGAATGGTGCGTATATCTGTGTATATATCTTCTGTAGACGTGCATATTTAATGTATACATGCATATATATTTTATAAATTAGTATATAACTATATATATTGTAGTATATGTTTTACTTAAAGTAGTACATATATATTTAATGGTGTGTATATTTGTGTATATATCTTTTATAGACGTGTATATTTAATGTATATATGTGTATATATTTTATAAATTAGTATATAACTCTATAATATATATATATATATATATATATATATATATATACACTTATATATATTGTAATATATATATGTTGTATGTATGTTTTATTTAAAGTTGTACGTATAGTCGTATATATTGAATGGTGCGTATATATGTGTAATTGTGTATATGTGTATATATTTTTTAAATTCTATTGTAGTATATATACTATATATATAGTGTCTATATATTGTTTAATGTATTTAAAATGTATATAGGTGGTATTTATTGTGTATATTGAAAAAAAGTTTTTTTTTTAATTTTTGACCGTATTTGACCGGATTTTTAACCCAGTTTGACCAGGTTTAGGTGGGTTTGACCGGGTTGGGTTAAGTGGGCCGGGTTAGGGTGGTTTTTGAAATTTTTACTGTTGAGCCTAGACCAGCCCGGCCCACTTAACCCCCAACCTGAATCCGGCCCGGCCCACAATCCGGTATTTAATAGGGCTGGTTCTAGATTGGCCCGGCCCGGCCCACTTGACAACTATATTCGAGGCTATTTGGATGGTCAAACGGGCGAAACGGCACAAACGGAGAGTTTTCGAGCCAAATCGCTGTGTTATAGCTAGGGGTATATAAACCGAACCGTTAAGTCAAACCGAACCGATGAATCAAACCAAACCGAGGAAAAAAACCGACTTATGGTTTGGTTTGATTGGTTTGGTATCGGCAAAAAAAACCCGATTATTCTTGGTTTGATTTGGTATTAGTAAAAATAAAATCAAACCAAACCCAAACCGAACCGACATAATATATATATAATTTTAATTTTTTATACGTAAAAAAATATTACTTATAATCTACTTTCTAATTATTTTTATTACTTTTTTATATTCAGAAAATAGATATATATTCTTGGGTCTTTAATTATAATATTTGTCCATTAGTAACAAATTAATACAAAGCCCAATATTAATATAAAAAGGAAAAATTATATATTATAGACAAAATACTATATTAATTACATGGTATGGTTATTGTTTTAAAAAATTACAATTCATACTTATTTGGTAGTTTAAAAAATTTTTTTTTGATTCTATTGGCTAAAAAAAGGCAACAATGGGAACATCAAAATGCATGATCATTGAAGATATCTTCTTCAACTTTTTTTTTTCTTATTTTTCTCTCAAAATCACTCTAATATTTTTGATTTTACATTGAAGAAATAACAACATTGGCAACATCATAATAGTGTTCTTCAAGAGACCTTCTTCAACTTTTTTTCTCCTTATTTTTCTCTCAAAATCACTTTAATATCACAAGATATCATCCTTGATTTTACTTTGGAGAATCTTTTTTGCGGATTTATCACCACATAAAATCCGTTTAGAATATTTATTGAAGATTTGAGGTAATCTTTCAATATTTTTGATATTAGATTTAATTTTTATTTTTTTATTTTTATATTTTACAATCCTTTCTATCATAAATTTTGATTGAGATAACTTAGTTCAATCATTATTTTCTCAATTCAACTAAATTGTTACCAATTATATATTATGTGTCAATTATATATGTGTATATGTATAAGTTGTATATTAATTGTGTATATGATGTAATTGTATAAGTAGTATATGTGTAAGTCAATTGTATAGGTCATACATGTCAATTATATTAGTCATATATTAATTGTATATGTATATATATGCACATATGTATAACTTGTATATTAATTGTATATATGATGTAATTGTATAAGTCGTATATATATATAAGTCAATTGAATAAGTTGTATATGTATAAGTCATATATGTCAATTATATAAGTCATATATGTATAAGTTGTTAATTGTATATGTACATTTTTTTTTCAATTGTATATCTGAATGTTTGTATATTATTATAGTGTATATTAAATAACTATATATCTGTATATATACAGTTTGCAGAATTTATATTGAGTGTGTATATATACATTTTGCATAGTTTATATACAAATATACAATTCTTGAAATTATAAAAAATAAAAGAATGAGAAAGAAGGGGGAGGGGTTCCTAGAGGGACGGAAATGGAGGAGGGGAGAGAGAAGGAGGAGAGAGAAGAGAAAGAGTGAGAGAAAGAGAGGAATTTAAGGTATATTTATGTTTTGTAACTATGCAAACTTTAACCATGTCTTGTAATTATGGATTAAAAGTTACCTATATCTGAATTTTTGCCTTATAAAAACCTGAACTCTTCATTGCTTCACTTTACATTTTGTTCATTCGTTTGTCAAGTTGTGATTTAGGTTTGTTTCTCTTCTTTTATGAAATTATGTTATAGTTAATTACTTTATGGAGTTAAATTTTTAATAAGTTGTCTCCAATTCTTCATTCTTTTGTATGCTCACATTTTATGTGGAGCAAAACTTTCAGACAAGCTACTGTGACTAGTGACTAAGAAATTGAACCACTTGGTATCCACATAATATTACTTTGAGAGATAGTAGTTTACACGTCTTAGTAATTTGCCAATGTAATTTTAATTGAAACTACTCTATGACCATTGTTTTTTTTTAAAATATTTTTAGTAAAAACATTTAATTCTTTTCTTCAATCACATTATAATTGTAAAAAATTGAGAAAACCGAGAAAACCAAAAAAAACTGACTAAAACCAAAATTAAAAAACCAATTGTATATTGGTTTGATTTGGTTTATAGATTTAGAAAACCAACATTATTAGTTTGGTTATATTTTAATGAAAAATCGAGTCAACCCGACCTATGTACACCCCTAGTTATAGCCTATGGTTCTGAGGGGTGGGCCTGGGATCCAAGCGTGCTGTGGGCCCAAAATAACCGAGGCATGCCAGGGGGGTTGGGGATCATCCCAGTGTGGTCCGTTTCAATATTCGGAGGAATTTGGGTGGTCAAGCAGGCGAAACGATGCAAATGGGGCATTTTTGAGCCAAATTGGTATGCTATAGCCCATGGTTCTAGGGGTGGGCCCGAGGTTTTGGGATGCTGTGGGCCCAAAATCGACCGGGGTATGCCAGATAGGTTGGGGATCATCCCAGTGTGGTCTATTGCAATATTCGAGTCCATTTGGGCAGTCAAACGGGCAAAACGGCGCGAACAACGCATTTTTGGGTCAAATCGATGTGTTATAGCCCACGATTCCTTGGGCGGGCTCGGGGTCTGGGCGCATCGTTGGCCCAAAATCGATCAGAGCGTGCCAGGGAGGTTGGGTGGTCAAACAGGCGAAATGGCGCGAACGAAATATTTTCGGACCAAATCGATGAGCTATAGCCCACGGTTCTGGGGGTAGGTTTGGGCGTGCTGTGGGCCCAAAATTGATCGGGATGTGCCAGGGAGGTTGGGGATCATCCCAATGTGGTCCGTGATCTTTGTATTATTTATGGAAAGGTACTTGTTGGTGATTCCATATATTAGTTTTAGCCTTTTTTATTTTCAATGAAAAATAAATCTAGGTGTTCCAAAAGTGTTTTCTTATTTTTATTTTGGGTACGAGCGATCCATCTTAATGATGAATTTCACGATAATGAGATATCAATACTAATCGTTCTGTGTTTGCTCGTTCTCCCCTTTTCAATTTCCATTGAGCAATATGATTGATCTTGACTTATAATATGTTCAATTTTGTCGAAATCCATTTATTAATATAAGACAAATGATCAAGAAAGAGAGGTTGTGTGTTCGAACATTAGTTGATCTTAGCACTAGCCGTTGCTCGTTGCTTCATTCATAGAGTGTTTATGAGATGATTTGTAGTCACACAAATATCTATAAATAATTATTTTAAACCACAATTTCTTTTCTTTTTAATAATAATAATAATAGTAGTAGTAATAATAATAATAATAACAACAAACATACTTAGAGTACGCAGTCCATACCACTACCTCAGAGATTGTTTTCAATAGACCCCTGGCTCAAGACAAATCACAGTATAATAAACAAAAAAACATAAAAATAATTAATAAAATGGGATCGGGGAGACATCTACAAATAGACAACTATGATTAATTTAAGAATAATTATAGTCCAACATTTTTGAGTGATCTAACTTACAAAATGCACAAAAAAAAAACATATAGATTTTATAGTGTAAGTATAATATATTAATTTTACATATTCTAGTCATATTAATAAATAAATTTATCCAAATAGTACATATTGATAAGCTCCCATTCATTTACCTATTGAAAATTTTAGCTTGATCAAGAATCGTACTAATTACTAAACCCAACTTGAGTTAAATAATAATTAATCCACTCTTAACCATTTGATAAAAGTCTAATAAAAAATGGCTTGACCCTTAGGATTAGTTATGTCTATGATCTAATAAGTTGGCTAGATTCTAAAATAGAAATATTTTGAATATTCTAGAAGAAAATATTTTTTATGTACTTGAAAAATAAAAATAAAAATAAAAAAAAAAAAAAAAATATTTTATCATATTTTGATAAGAATTGAGTTTATTGTTTTATTAAGTGGTGCCATATTTATATTAGACAAGGTGGGTTGTTAATTTAGTTATATTTACAGGACACTATTATAGATGTGGTAATTTACTTGTGGTTTTTTTATTAAGATTTTGCATTTTGGGGGTTTTATGATATATTGAAATATAGTTGAATTATTTTTCTGTTGTACAAGTTAGTTTTATGACTTACATATAAATTAAACTTACATATAAATAAGTGAAAATGGACTGCTAATGTAGCTATATTTACAGGACAATTTTGTAAATGTGCCTATTAACTTGTGTTTTGGACATCAAATTTTATATTTTATTTTTTTAATGACATATACAAATATAGTTGAATTATTTTTTATATTACAAAGATTAGTTCTATAACTTTGTTATAATCACTGAAAATTGAATGACCATCTACAAAATTTCTACGATGCTACATGGTGAGAAATATCAGATATCGTGTTAGGACCAGAAATTCATCTATTGTTTTATCAAGTGGAGTTATAATCACTGAAAATTGAATGACCATTTACAAAATTTCTACGATGCTTCATGGTGAGAAATATCAGATATCATGGTAGAACCAGAAATTCATCTATTGTTTTGTCAAGTGGAGTCACATTGACTTTAGATAAGGTGGCTAAAGTAGCTATTTTTATCGGATAATTAATTTATAGATATGCTTATCCATTTGTGTTTTTTGACGTTGATTTTAGATTTTTTGAGTTTTTATGTTGTATAGGGATAAAATTGATTTTTTTTATATTACAGAAGCTGGTTTTATGACTTTAGTATTAACTGAAAATTAAATGATCGCCCATAAAATTTCTAGAATGCCACATGGTGAAAAATATCGAATATCATGTTTGGTCAAGAAACGCGTCTATTGTTTTATCAAGTGGTGTCACATTGACTTTAGATAAGGTAATGCTAATGTAGCTATTTTTACCGGTCAAATCTAAAAGAGATGTTTACTTGTGTTTTTTGACATTAGGTTTTATAATTATTTTTCGAGTTTTAGTGATATATATGGATACAGTTGAGTTATTTTTTCCTGTTACAAAAGTTAGTCTTATGATTTTAGTATATTAACTGAAAACTGAATGATCATCTGTAAAATTTCTGCAATGCCACATTGCAAAAAATATCGAATTTCATGGTAGACAAGAAACTCATCTTTGTTTTATCAAGTGGTGGAACATTAATTTTAGATAAGGTGGGTTTCTAATTAATGTAGCTATTTTTATCGGACAAATTTATAGATATGCTTATTCATTTGTGTTTTTTGATGTTAGGTTTTAATTTTTTCTTTTTCTTTTGAGTTTTTATGATATATTGATATAAATGGTGTTGCTAGCGATGGCGGTGTTGGTAGTTTATAATGGTGGGAGATGGAGATAACAATGAATGAATGAGATTGGTGAATTGTTATCTTTATATATAGGAATCGTCGTACAAACATCTTAATGATATTAAGATTATATTTAAGATTTTATTCATTAGATCAATGTAGACGTATTAAGTGGTTATGACATAAAATAAAATAAAAGTACTTAATAGTTAAGATTTGAATCATTGATATTCAACCTAAAAAATAAATCGACTTAATAACTGATATCTGAATGATTAAGATCATGACAACTATAAAATTTTTGGGAGTTTGGTGTTTTGATAATAAATTTCTGGAGTAGAGATACTTGGACCTTATTTATTTTCATTAAAATTGAGACATCTGAATCTGATACACCTTAATTAGTTATTAAGATGTGTATTATTAAGATTTAAATGTCTGAGTCTGAATATTAAGATATTGTATTAAGATTTGAATGCTAAGTAATTCAGATCATTTAGTTTTAGCAACTAAATGTACAAAAATTATCTTTATTAAAGAAATGATAAATATAAAATTCTGATATTATATCAACAAAATATTTTTAATAAATTATATATATTGTAGTTGATAGCGATGGTGGTTGTGGGTGTGGGTGTCGATTGAGGATGGTATTGGCTAATGATAGTACTGTGGATAATAGCTAGTGGTGATGATGATAGATAGTATGTAGTTACCAAGGATGGATGATGCGGTAAATTGGTGGTGGAGATTGATAATAATTATGATGAATGATGACGGTGATTGGCACTACATGGTGGTGGAGACTGATAATAATTATGATGAACGATGACAGTGATTGGCACTATATGGTGGTACCTGATGATAGTAATTATATGATAATGATAATTATTGAAAATAATTATAAATGATGGCTAGCTGACGGTGAAGGTTAATTGTAAGATGAGAGCGATGATATTGTGGATGAGAATGCTGGTTGTGGTTGGTGGACGGTGGTAGCTAATGATGGTGGGCAATGATAGGGTAGCTAGAAATCAAAGAAAAAGCAATAAAAAACAATAATACCAATACTTTTGATACGGTAAAAATATACACTTGGCAACCTATTAACCTTCTGTCCTCATATTCGTTCTTACTAAGCTGTGAGTTTCGTTAATCCAAACAACATTTGTCCCCAAAAATATTATTGAAGCATTTACTTGAGGTTGGGGAAGGAGGGAACATGGTAAAAACTTATGTGTAATTAATATTTACATCAAATTAATATGTTTTTATCTTATAATTAAGTAATAAATCAGGCAACATGCTCATTAATTAACCATACTTAGGTGATGAAAAAGTATGCAAAACAACATTTTCCATGTTATATTAATTTTGTGTAAACATTGAATAGGTTTAGAAGGGGAAGGGAGTTGGTTTTGGTTTGTAGAGAGGCCATGATTAATGGGTTTGGTTGAATTTAATAATTTCAATTTAAAATTTGTATTTATCTTAAAAAAGAAATTATTAAATATGTTATAAATTATTAAATTAGAATTCAATAACTTAAAAGGACTTCACTTATGCATTTTTACCATAAAATTATATCTAAATCCAAACTTGTAGGATTCACTAACCTAATTATCTTTGCAAGTGGCTTGAATTATAGTCAATTTTGTGTGAAATTAGGACCAAAGTCTAGTGTATTTTAGCAAACAAGTAATAATAAATTATTAGAAGAACAAGATTGGGTTAAAAAAGAACAGTAGATCTTTTTCTATTTTCTTCCTAGGGTTTGCTAGCACTTCCAAGTTGAATTTTTTTTTTCCCACTTTTTTCAAATTGTACATGGACCAAAGTCTAGTAGTATATCTTAGCAAACAAGTAATAAATTAACTAGTTGATACTAATAGACTTTCCGTGCCTTTCAATAATTATTACTCTCCTTGGTCCATGTTATTTGTCATAGTTATTAAAAATATTTGGTCAAAGATATTTATTATTTTAGAATATTAAGATAAAACAAACTATTTTCTTCACTTTTACCCTCATTTCAATAAATCTGAAGAGAGATTAATATATTGAATGAAATAGTAGTATTTAATTAATTGAGATCAAAACATAAATATGGAAAAGTTATTTAAATCATTTTTTGGTTGATATTTTTTTAAGACCAGAGAGATTGACGAGGATGTCATTCATCGTATTGGAGCTAGGTGAATGAAATAGAGACTCACCTCGGGTGTTTTATGTGATAAGAAGGTGTCCCCAAGCTAAAAGGCAAATTTTATGGAGTGGCAGTCTGTTCGGCTATGCTGTATAGAGCAGAGTGTTGGCCAGTTAAAAACTAGCACATTCAAAAATTAAAGGTGACGTAAATGAGGATGTTGCGTTGGATGTGTGGACTTACTAGGGGAGGTAGGGTTAGGAATGAGACTATTCGGGAAAGGGTGGGAGAGGCTTCGGTGGAGAACAAGATGCGGGAAGTGAGGTTGAGATGGTTTGGACATGTTATAATGAGGGGCACTGATGCCCCAGTTCGTAGGTGTGAGAGATTGACTTTGGAAGGTTTCATGAGGGGCGGAGGTAGGTCGAAGAAATACTGGAGGTAATTACAGCTTACTAAGGTCATGACCCTAGATAGGGCGATATGGAGGATGCAAATTAGGTTAGAGGGCTAGTGCGTGTGGGTATGGCTTTGCTAGTAGTCGTGGGGCTTTGTGCATAGATTGGAGTTTCTAGCTAGGAGGGTATCGGTTTGGTCATAGGTGTGTGTTTTTTGATTGATAGTGTATAGTAATACTTTGTCGGTGTTTTATTTCGGTCAATTTATCTTATTTCATGTTTTATTACGCCTTTATTTACTGTCTTCTTGTCCTGAGTCGAGAGTATATCGGAATACACTGTGAAAATCTCACATACGATTTTGTATACAGTGATGTGTTCATTGACTAAATTAATATTTGGTTAAAATTATTGTTTTTCTTTTAAAAAAAAATAAAAATTATTGAAAAATGCTTGCATGTGCATTTTTAGTTAGAAGAAAAAAGTTTAACTTTTTCTTTTAAATTTTTATAAAAGTATTTTAAGCAAAAATATATTTTTAAAAAATCCCTTTTCTTTCTGGCTCAGTAAAGTATTTATATTTCAAAAATGTAATATTTCTACCAGTAGAATATTTTGATACATTTATTGAACGGTTAAAATGTAAAGTGAGATTTTTCTTCATAACAGATGGTCCTAATAATGATTAATGTATGGTCCTAATTTTTTAATTAATGATCCTAATTTTTACAACCACACAAGAAAAAATGGTTTTATTAGGCCATACAATTTAGCTAAGTACATATTTGTCACATTAATTTAGGGGTGACAATATCAACTCAAGTTCACACATCTATTCAATGATTCTATAGATTAGGTTATGATTCATTTGTTGAGTTAACTTAATGGGTTAAACTCAAAATGATCCATTAAACAATATGAGGGCCTATCAGAAACAATCTTTCTATGTCACTTTTGAACAGTGATGAAGCTAGAATTTTCAATAAGGAGTATCAATATATATATATATATATATATATATATATATATATATATATGTTTGTGTGTGTGCAGAAGAAATACTTCTGCCAAACTACATAATATAATTTTCCGACAAACGGGTGTCGGTGACAACCCTCAAGTATATGTGGCTCCGCTCGCTACTGTTTTTGAGGTAGCTAGTGATCATACAAACTGTATATTTTACTCTATGCATACACCATTATGTAAAAATACACTGAATTTGTTGTTGTTGAGAGATAAATTAACTTGCAGCTTTTAAGTAATTGGTTGATAACATTTGAAAATCTTAGTCTAATAATTATTGAAAAGTAACATAAACACACATCTTAATTTATCATATTTACACAAATTTCAATCCTTATTAAGTAATTACAAAAATTTCAACCAATTATGTATCTTTGTTGGATGTATTGAGGAGCTCTTTATGTATCTCGACAAATTCAAAATCGAAAAAAATATATCAGGAGCTAATTATGTATGTTTACAAGGAAAAAATGTATCTTCGTTGGCTGTATTATGTATCTCAACAGACCCAAAATCAAAAAAAAATATCTTGAGAGCTAATTATGCATCTCTTACTTTTACGTATAGTAGCCCTACCCCTTTACCCTACATTTCTAGTAGATTTATTCTTCAATTTATTGATGTTCGAAAAATAAGGTAACTAGCTCAGTAATATGAGTATATAAACACGTACTCAGTAAGTATCATCGGTCGTCCCAACAAGGTATAGTGGGGAGGGTTGATAAAAAAAAATATTAAATTTAAATAGCATGCATGTTCAATAAATATATAAAATATAGTATTGGTAGAAATAAAGCACAAAAACAACATGATAAGATATGAACATATAAAATTTTAATAAGGTGTGCACAAATACAGCATAATATGAAATGCATGAATCATGAGTGAGAAATCATTTATGGTATGAGAAAATACTCCAACTCTCTTAGAACTAAACAATCCTGCATGCACATGCAGACAACTTATGTGACATAACATACAGTGGCGGATTCAGAATTTAAACGTCGTGGGTATTCGGAAAGTTGGAACACATGTATTAAAATCCAAAGTTTTAAGATTCCGCATGAGAATCAAAATACTCAGTTATCTTTTTGGTTTTGAGGGTGCTTTTTTTTTTTTATCTTATTCCAATTTTTATATATTTTTTATATAACTATACTTATTCTACATCGAATTTAATAGGTGCCGAAGCACCACTGATTTGAAACTAGGGGTGTTTTTGGTATGATAGAAAATGTTTTCTGGAAAATGTTTTTCCAATTTTCCCTTGTTTGGTTGTAATAAAATGTTGGGAAAATATTTTCCACAACTCATTTTCCTTCATTTGATGGAAAATGACTTCCCTCATGGGTCAAGGGAAGTCATTTTTCAGAAAATGACAAATGAGACTTATGACCCTACCCCATCCCTTTTCCCACTCCAACAACACTCATATTTACATGACTCAAGAAAATTTACATTTCTCAAAAATTTACATTACTCAGAAATATTTTTCACTGTGTTTTGCTTCAATTTTTCACTGCTTGAAATTAAAAAAAAAGTAAAACCCAAATTTTTTCTATTTCCAATGTTCGTTGAATGTATTGTTATTTTCATATTCATAGAGAAAAACTATGTTACTTTTGCTAATTGCATATTTCATCTTGTCATCGATGTAACTTGTTTCACGAAGTTGAATAAGCTTGTCGTTCCGTTATATTTTTATTGATTGTAGTATCTTGAGATTGTCCTGACAAAATGTTAAAAACTGTCTCCTATATTTGCTAATTAATAGTTGCTTAAATTTAGTGATTGTAGTACTTTAGAATTCAATATTGATATCATTTGTTATGGTTAAATTATTTCTTACAAATTGTTGACTTGTTAGAGGCACTGATATACTAGTTAACAATTAGTAGTATTTTCTAAAAAATATTTTTTCACTCACCAATCAAACACTAAAAAATATTTTTCTAAAAAATATTCTTTACTCACCAACCAAACACCATAAAATATTTTTCGAAAAATATTTTTCACTCACAAACCAAACATGAAAAACATTTTCCAAGAAAACATTTTTCATGGAAAATATTTTCCAGGAAAACATTTTCTAGGAAAATATTTTCCATCATACCAAACTAGAGGTGTCAAACGGGCCGGGCCGGGCCAACCCGGAACCGACCCTTTCATTTTAACCGGGTTGAGGGCCAATTAAGGGCCGGTTTTGACGTTAACCGGGCTGGGCCAGGCCAGGCCGGACAAAACAGTAAAAAAATTAAAACCCACCTTAACCCGGCCCACTTAACCCAACCTGGTCAAACCCACCAAAACCCGGTCAAACCCGGTT
>NC_061118.1:37989565-37989982 GCF_002878395.1 Capsicum annuum | reverse complement strand
ACTACATTATATATACATTACAATATATATAGATATACTTATATACTAATTTATAAAACATATACACATGTATACATTAAATATACACTTCTATAGAAGATATATGCACAAATATACAAAACATATGCTACTTAATATAATAAATTAATAATATTTGGTAGTAAATTAATAATATATTAGAAGTAAGTTTTTAATTTAAAGTATAAAACTAGAAATTCAATTTAAAATTTTAATTCGTTAAATGAAAAAAAAATAAAAAACAAGGACTAAGGAGTGAATGAATTTGGGGAATTTTATTAATTGCAAAATTATCCAAAATTTATAATTTACATGAATGAAAAATCTATAAATTATGCATCATTTTTTCCATCTCATTCATGTTAATATTAATGGGTACTTGCATAGAATAGTCGAAGT
>NC_061118.1:37973846-37989465 GCF_002878395.1 Capsicum annuum | reverse complement strand
ATCCAAAATTTATAATTTACATGAATGAAAAATCTATAAATTATGCATCATTTTTTCCAACTCATTCATGTTAATATTAATGGGAACTTGCATAGGATAGTCGAAGTCAATGGGGGCAAAACCATGCATTGGACTTGATTCTGCTGAGTTCTCCCGTGAAGTCACAATTTCTTCAAGTTTCAGCTCGTCGCTCGGCTCCGGTTCCATTCCTTGGTTTCTTCTTTCCGCTTTAATCCAATCTCTGAGGCAAACTAGAACGTTCATTGCATTGCTTCCCAATGAGTGTCGTTTGTCTCCAAGCTGCTGTCGTCCCTGACTAAAGGCGCTCTCTGATGCAACGGTTGACATTGGAACATTCAAGATATCTCTAGCTAATCTTGAAAGCACAGTATATTGTGTTTCATTACTCCTCCACCAATCCAACGTGTTGATCCGTCGTCTGCGATCCTCTGGTGCCGCCCGAAGATAATATTTCAGCTCTTCTCGATAAGTTGATGTGTAAGTTCTCTCATCAACACTGTTCCAACAATTTAAATCATAAAACGAATCAGAAAAACCACTATGTGTCGGCCTTTTAGAAGATGATGGCTCCTCGGGAGGATGATATCTTCTTCTTTTTTTTTAAATTTTTTCGGGCCGGGTGGGCTTGGTCCCGGCTGGGTTAGCCGGGCCCATTTTAACAAAATAACCGGCCCGGGACCCAGAACCCTAAAGCCCTAGAGCTTACCGGGCCGGGTTAGGTACTAGAGCCGGGTCGGTCCGGATCGGCCCGGCCCACTTGACACCCCTATACCAAACACACCCTAGGTCCGCCCGTGATAACATAAACCCATAGAAGTGAATTGAGTGATGCAATGTTAAAAATGATGACTACTATTGGTATCTCATGTAAACGGACTATCTCTTTCATGTAAAAATACACACACTACATCCAGGATTTCCATCCAGGGGATTCAGAAAAGGTAAGCATATCAATAGTGATAGCAAATGAGCAGATCAGATTATATATGAACGAGTCATATGATATATGAGTGACCTTTGTGAATCTACACAATTACCCAATTACCCAAACATGATAAGACATATAGTTGTCATGGCATAGCTTTTTAGTTTAATTTACAAATTAAAGGATATGACAAAATGTTAATAGACATGACTAGGGTTTGTGATAATATACTTTCTTCTTGTCTAGTACTTTGTTCCAACTTCCAATTATTGATTGATCAATAATATTGACTTGTACAAATATGGTCTTCTAGAAATAATCATAATAGAATGTTCAACTTTTTAATGGATTTTGATATTATCCGATTTGAATCAAGACCGTATGATTTAATTTCGTTTAAAAGAGCACACATCATTAAGAGTATGCATGCCTACACCTGATGTATAGCTTCTTAATCTTCCGAACTATCATTGTGAAATTTCAGATACCCAACAATCTGTCTCTCAAATAAGTTTCATGTGGCCCTTCACCACGATACACATTAGTTGAAATTGGATAATTGGCTTTAATATGTGTTCTTGGGCTCAAATTAGTCGAAAAATACTCTTAACATGATAGCGTATTATCCTCTTTCGATCACGCCCATACGATACTTTCCAAAAACAATTCACATCATTAAAAGTATGCCAATATTTTATATTGAATAAAGCATGTAGTACCCCCGAATAACGACCTAATTTGCTACGACATATTTCAACTTTACAAGGGTCCTATTACCGTTCTGAACACAATTTTAGCATTTTTTTGTCACCTTTTTTAGTTGACATGGCACTTTTTTTTTGCTGGCGTGACACCTTTGACGTGAGGCTTATTTTTATGTAATAAAGGTGTCATGTCAGCACAAAAGGGTGACAAAAATACGTTAAAATTAAATTCAGGGATAATAGGACTCCTATGAAGTTGAAGTGTGTCGTAATAACTTCGGTTATAGTTCGAGGGGTACTAGATGCTTATCTATTTTATATTTAACTTTTCAATCATATTAACTATCAATGTAAGACTTCGCATACATATGTTAAACACTTGTCCTTCTCATCAAGAAAGATCAACAAGATGCTATATGCTCATTTGTAAATAAAAATTACAAAATATAAAAAAAATGTATTTTTTTAAAGAAAAAGTCAAACCCCATCTCTTCACCCTAACTATATAAATTGAGCTTGTTGATATTATTCCATTATGCACATTTTATCACCTTGGTGCTATTCTTTCTTTACCAACACCCCTTTTGTTTATACAAACTCCACCATTTTCATGGAGAATATGACTAGTGCATTCACCATGTTGTGGAAACAAGTCAAGGGGTTTCCAAGAAAGTTGATAGACAAAATTAGCAACATTGCTAAGAACACAATACAAATTGGGAAAGATGATACAAGAAAAAATTGGCATGCAGCCAAAGTGGGATTATCTCTCACTTTAGTGATATTGTTTTACTATTCATGGCCACTTTATCATAGCTTTGAACAATCAGCAATTATGGCTGTCCTCACTGTTATGGTTGCTTTTGAATACACTGCTGGTAATAATTAACACTACAAATATATATAAATGTACACTTCGGCCACCTAGTTTATCAGCATCGCCAAAGTATACACTATTTATACACTTCAGTTGTATATGTTATGTATATACTGTGTATACATATTCATATGATATATACATCATATGTATATGTAGTATATTGTATATACTACGTAGACACTGTGTACATATCATGTAAACTAGATGGCCGAACGGTACTTGGCTGTAGTTCTTCCAAAAAATGTTAGCTACAAACTTCATCGCTATCCCTCATAGGGTTAGCGATGGATTTTGATGTTTAGTTATACAGAATTTGTCCGTTGGTAATTTTTTTAGTAGTGTTCTTTTTTAATTTGATGAATTTGTTTATTTTTAGTCTTACAATTTTCATGTTAACCATTTTCTACTGTTTAATTTTCAGGTGCAACTATATCAAAGTGCTTAAACATAGCTTTTGCAACAGCATTAGGTATTTCATTAGGCATTGGAGCAAAATATATAGCTGAGGATTGTGGAAAAGAAGGGGAGCCTATAATTCTTGGGATTTTGGTCTTCATTGTAGGTATGAAATGCAAGCACAATACAATATGTTTAATTCTCTATAACAAAAAGGGAAAATTTAAACAAAATTATGGGAAGATATAGCTAATTAAAGAGTTTTTTTTCATATTAATCAAATCAAAAAATTGTTTCCCTTAACAACAAGTATATATGTATGTCAATAATTTTGGTTTGCGCCATAGAAATGTTATTCGCACTCAGATCAAGACAAAACTTTTACTTGTTCAAATAACAGTAAAGATGAAGCAAGGTCGGAAATCATGAGAATCTCTTCATGATAAGCAGATCAATTATTTTCATGCTCGTTAGTACGGGTAATTCCTGCAAAGAACATTTAGTCTAATGACATAAAATTTGAAGTCAAGACTCAGGCTGTACTAGCCTAAGGTCTTAGGTAGTTTGGCATGACCTCTACCTTTCTATAGTATATCACAAAATGTGATACACGCGGAGAAGGACATAGACCTTAGCCTCGAGAGAAGTACATGTAGACTGAGTAAACAATGACATGTATAATACTTGAATACTCGATGTAAATTACACAAAATTCACTAACGAAGTACAATTTATGTATTTTGAACCCAGTAAATGAAACCATGTCTGCTGAGTGAGCTAGAGTATATTGAAATCAAACCCTATAACATTTATATCCTGAATTCGACTCTGATCAAAGACTCAATCACTTGCTTCATGCAGGTGCTAGAGTATATCAAAATCATACCCTATATAACATTTAAACCCTGAATTCGCCTCTGATCAAAAACTCGATCACTTGCTTCATGTTGATTGAGCTAGAGTATAATGAAATCAAACCCTATAACATTTAAATACTGAATTCGCCTCTTATCAAAGACTCGATCACTTGCTTCATGCCGATTGAGCTAGAGTACATCGAAAACAAACCCTATGACACTTAACTTCTGAATTTGCCTCTGATCAAAGACTCGATCACTTGCTTCATGCAGGTGTTCTAGGTACATTTACAAGGTTTTATCCACATATGCAAAGGAGGTATGACTATGGATGCATGTTCTCTGTGGCAACATTTAGCTTGGTCACAGTGTCAGGTGACATGTATATGGAGATGGTTAAGCAAAGGATATCAACCATTATGGTCAGTGTTGGCACAGTCATGGTCATCTCCTTGGTCATTTGTCCAGTGTGGGCTGGAAAAGATCTTCATAAGCTTATTAGTGCCAATCTTGAAAAGCTAGCAAGCTTCTTAGATGGTATGTAACCTTCCATTGCTTCAATTGTTAAGAATTTTTTTCAGTATTCTCACTAAGTGGATTCATATTATAAAGAAGATGGGGAGATTCAACCAGTCAAACCTCTCAGTAACAGTATTATTAGCCCAAATAACTTTTGGCTGTTATAGAGAAATGTTATTATAGGGAATATATAATATAATATAACATGAAATGTTGGTTCAAAAGAAAGATAGGTCGATATGTAAAATGCTATTGTAACTCAAATTATTAAGAGGATAGGGAAATTCAACGAGTTAAACCTTTCAGTAAAACAGTATAATTTGCCCAAATATTTTTTTGGTTGCTATAGAGAAATATCGTTATAGAGAATATATAATATGATATAATATGACATTTTGGTTTGAAAGAAAGATAGGTCGATATACTAAAATATTATTGTAAAGGATGATTACTATAGAAAGGCCTAACAACAATATATATAGTTAGTTAACATCATAAAAAAATTGACCTATAGTGTAATTTTTTTACGAGGAATATGTCAAGTTAACTCTCTTCAAACAAAGATTAAAAAAAAATTGAAAAAAGTGATTTTTTTTTTTTTTTTTGTAGGTTTTGAAAGTGAGTATTTTCAAGCAAATGGTGTGGACTCCAAGGACAAAGAGAAGGGATTTCTTGAATCCTTTAAAAGTGTTCTTGATTCTAAGGCCACTGAGGAATCTTTGGTGAGTAAACATATAATTAATTTGATTGTAAAAATAAATATATATGTCCATTAGCTAAATTATTTGCTTCCAAATATTTCATAATGAATATTAAAGAAAAAAATAGATTCATTTCATCGGATGTATAGAGTTTAAAATAGAAAGAAATACTATTTGTGAATATAGTTAAAGAGTTATAATTCAAATCGTGGTTATAAGAGATTTGCTTCCTCTGTAGGGAGAAACATGTAAATGTTATATTAATATCTATTTATATTGAACTACTTCGCTAAGTAATTCAACTTTGTGTCGTGTAGAACTCATTTATTACGAAAATGTTCTCTATTAAGAGTTTCTCCACGCACAAGTCCGAGTGTACGTATGGTTAAAGATGAGGGACCTATATATCGGTTTTCCCACTTAGTAGATTTTTATTTTTTAATATTATCATCTAGTATTCGAAATCTACTCTACTGACTGTTGAAAAAGACAATTAGCCCTAGTCCATTCTTAAGGTGTACTAATTATTAGCCATTAGCTAATCCTCTACCCTAACCATAACTAATTGCCTATATTTTATAGTGCAAGTTATATACTTCATCGGTTAGTCCAAATAATTATATTCACTAGTTAAATATATAAAATTTATATATTTATTAACTATTATTTTGAAGAGCAGTTATACAATATAGTTTTTTCATAAATATACTAGTACTATATGTTGGCTCCAGAATTTTTGGCAGACATACGTTTATCATTTAATGTTTATATAGTGAATTATCTATGATTATTATTTAAAGTGTCATGACGATGTTTGTTTTATATTTTATATTATCAGCGCATAAATTTAAAGTGAAAAAATAATTTCAGGCAAATTTTGCATGGTGGGAGCCAGCACATGGATCATTCAAGTTTAATAATCCAGGGAAAGAGTATTTGAAGATTGGTAAGCTTGGTAGAGATTGTGCTTGCCATCTTCATGCTCTTAGTGGTCACTTAAAATCTAAATCTCAGGTATATATTTATTAAAATATTATATTGATATAAATTTTGTGATATATTTCAGATCATAATATTTTTTTGAAAATCCTAAATAGTGTGTCGATTCAAATTGTGTGACGTGAACTGAAAGTCTGAAACAAAGGGAATAAAAAATTTCTAATTTTGAGGCATGCTTGATTTTTCAGACACCAACCGAGTTTCATAGAAGAACAGAAGAAGCTTGCAAAAGAATCATCATGGAATCTAGCAGGGTCTTAAAAGACCTTGCTTTTTCCATCAAAACAAGGACCCAACCCCCTTCCCCCACAGCGAAATCTGACTCGTATAACACGAAATTAGCCATTGGTGATCTCAGAGCGACGCTCATAATTACCACAAAAATCTTCTCAGAAAGTGATACCATTGATGTCATCACGGCGATGTCAGTGGCATCGATACTTATCGATGTCACCAGATGTGTCGACGAAATCTCCAAGGCTGTAGGAGAGCTTTCGGTCAAAGCACGTTTCCAGAAGGAGGAAAAGAAGAAGGATGGTTCTATGCCTATCGAGGTGTTGGAGAAACCACCAACGCCACGGTCACATCTCCTCCTACACCTCGGAGTTGTGAATGTCGTGGAAAATGATGAAAATCCAATTAGTGCAATTAAAGGAGAACATGTTGTTTGTGAGATACACACAATAGAGGAGTTGATAAAAACAGAGGAAAAAGGAGAGCAAGTTGTGATTGGAGTTGATGGATGTGAAAGTAGAGATGGATCCAAGATATGAAGTTTCTGTGTTCCTGTACTGATCTCTAGTCGAAATCAAACATTTACATATATATTTAATGAATTCTTAATACATATAGAGGATAGGATTTGGGTAAACGTTATTAAATACATGTGATCACACAATCAATGTATCTGAAAATCAATAGTTATTTCCTCCATTTATACATATCACATTTATCGCTTTTCAAGAATCAAACAGTTTGAATTTGACTCACACTACCCTACTTTATGAATGGCCTTGGTGAAACCATAAAGTGCTATATTTTTTAACAAATGCTTTAGTATCATGCCATACTAACACCAAACAAAACAATGCACAAGTAATGATATCATAATTAATGTCAGCATAGCTAATACTATTACCATTACTAATGTCAGTATTATCAATACTCATACTATTTAGCGCTATTCTTATACTCCTACTAGACGATCCCATATTGTGCATTTTAATGTCAATATAAGGGGCGGAGCCAGCCCTTTGGTAGGGGGTTCATTCGAGCCCCCTTTGACAAAGAAATATACCATTTATACATGATTAAAATTATTTTTATGTATCTATAGTAGGTGTTGAACTTCTTTCGATTAGATTTTCTTCAAATATTGAACCCTTTTAGTTAAAATTCTGGCTCCGTCTCCACTCAATATGATACATGGGCTATGTATCATGCTATAGGGATCTTAGTGAATCGTATTGAGGCCCAATTCACAATTTGGACAACCATGTATGGGTTGATTGGCCCAACTAAAGATATATTTGGGCTGCATAGCCACAAATTTTGATACATAGAGTTAAAAATTGAACAGTATTTTGTATGAATGAGAAAACCAACCAATAAATCTCAGGCAAACAACATAAATTCCGACAATTTGGAGCTTAATTATAGAAAATTTTGATATTTTACATAATTACCGAAAATCTCAATTTTGGGTTTGTCGAGATATATAATTAGCTCCCGATACATTCAACGAAGATACTATTTTTCCTTTGTAAAGATACACAATTAGCTCCGGATACATTTTTGTGTTTTTGAGATACATAATACATCCAATGAAAAGATACATTTTTGTTGTAAAGATACATAATTAACTCTCCATATAATTTTTTCGATTTTGGGTCTATCGAGATACATAATTAGCTCTTCGATACATCCAAGAAAGATACATAATTAATTGAGATTTTTATAATTACTTTGTAAGGATAGAAATTTTGTAAATATAATAAGTTAAGGTATATATTTATGTTATTTTTTCATAAATCTTCATCATAAAATGGTAATGAAAACAAACAGATTTGAGTGTTCATTTATGTAATATTTTCCTATTGAAGCCCAACAGCTTAAAACTTTTGCAAATTTCTAATTTTTTTCTTAATTCTCTTTTTATTTTGTTTTTTTCCCAATAGTAAAAGTAGATCCAAATAGTACTATAATAATTGTTTGGTTCTTTCCTGTTTGATGTTACACTATACACATGTACAATTATTTTTTATTTTCTCTCTTTTTTACCTGAAGTTGTGTCAATTTTCTTGCCTAAAAAAAGAAGACATCATAATTGTACTTATTGTAATTAATAGTTATTTTGTTACTGAATTTCAAGGAAATTTTTGTCTAAGTCTTTTGAAGGTTAAAAGTACTTTTTTTTCCTTAGATTTGAAGTGTTTGCCCAACAGGAAAAAAAATGTGTTTAAAAACAATAAACAACATATTCAGTATAATTTTGTTAGATGGGGTCTTGGGGAAGGTAGAATGTATGCAGGCTATTGCTTACAGTTTCAAATAGAATAGTTGTTTCCGATAGACCCTCAGCTACAAGATAAAATAGTCTATACCTAAAAGTAAAAGAAACAAACACAGAAAGAAAAATCTTCAAAAGGTAAAATATACAAATTGATTAGAAAAGGAAACTTAACTAAATATACCATATTTAGAAATATCTATCACTTATTGTTATATAATTTTAATATATGCATAATTCACATTTGATATATAGTATAGATATTTATCTTAACAAGCATAATACAATTAAGACACTTATAATACATCTGTATTGCATGCATATTTCACTTTTAGTACATAGTGTAATACATTTATATTGCATACATAATTCATTTTTATAGTCTATACTTAAAAGTAAAAGAAATAGAGAAAGAAAAATCTTAAAAGGTTAAAAATACCAAATTTATAGTTATATAATTTTAATATATTTATAATTCACATTTAAAACATTTTTCTCATGTTTCTGTTCTTAAAATGTTGTCTTCTTGTTCACTCTTTGAAATTGGTGAACAATGGTGTAACAATGAATTTAAAGCAGATAGCAACAACCATGAATCGGAAATAATTTATGATTCATCTATGTTCATGAATCAGAAAAAACGAACAATAGTTGTTCATGGTGAACATTAAACAACATCAGAATACTAATCTAACATCAGAACATTAAATAACATCACAATATTAAACAAATCCTACTCGATTCTAGATGGTAGATGGATCGAAACATGAATCGAACCGACGCGTTTGTTAGGGTTTTCTAGGTTAGTGAGAGAGTGTGAGTATGAGAGAGTAGAAGAAAGAAACACGCGTGAATAGAGACATGTGATATGTCTCTTGAAGCTTCTCTATTACACGGGTTGGGTCGAATTATTTGGATCGGATATGAGTTATAATTTAGGATAGATTAAATTATTCATAAATAAAATAAATTAAAAAGGGTCAACCAATACGATGCTGACACATGTCTTGTCGTTAATGAGAAGGTTTGTACCTTTTCATTAACGGTAAGGGTATGTTTGTACCCAAAGTATGACAGAGGGTATATTTGTACCATTTATTAAAATTTGAGGGTATGTTTGTATCTTTTCATTAATGGCAAGGATATATTTGTACCCAGAGTATGACGGAAGGTATATTTGTACCATTTATTAAAGTTTATGGATATATTTGTACCTTTTCCTTTCTGAAATTATAAAAATATAATGATTAAATAAATTGTCAAAGTAAAAATTTATCCTCCACGAGAATCCCAATGAGATCCTGCGCAAAACAAACTTGGTCTCAAAGTTAGAATTTCTAATTTTTCTCCAAAGAAATATACAAGTAGACATTCACTATAATACAGATATATTTATAACATATAGGCAATTTTTCCATTAGAAAAATGTACCAAAGACATGAAGGGTTGTCATTTGTCTTGATTGAGAACAAACACAAAACCATATCAATAACTATGGGCCCTTAAAGTGTCTCCATCATTGTTTCTTAAACAAACTATGTTGACCCAATGGGCCAAATTTCCCTCTTCAACTGGCCCATCTTTTTTATCAAAGCATGAAAAAGGAATATGTGACTATCCAAGGTACCAACACTTATGTCCATGTCTTTTATCCATTTATATTATCTCTTTATGTTTGTATTCAAATTTTAGCCTTCAATATTTACCTTCCTTAGTAGTAATGGTAAATGGGTCCTTTGGCTTTTTTCTTGATTTTTCATTCAATATCCAATATCTACATTAAGCAATAATAATATATACGCAATATATTCTCACAAAGTGAGATCTGGAATTCGTCAGTATATGTAGTATGTAACACTACTTCAGAGGTGAGATAGAGAGGTTGCTTCTCATAGAGACTCAAGTCAAAAAACAGTCCAAAAAGACATAGTATCGGAACAACAGGTATTAACGCAACAAATAACAACAGAAACAGGACTACCGCATAGTATCTACTTTAGAGTTTGGTAAATTTAGTTTCACATTGAGAAGTTACACTTTTTCTAGGGTAACTCTCCTGTTAAAAGTGACTGCATATTCAGAACTTAAATCAGAAATCGATGTGGAGCCACCATTGTCCAAGGTGTGTCAACTCTTCATTGAAACATTACACTGTATAGCATGTGATATTTTTTTTAAGTATATATATCATATATGTTGAATATAATCTCCTTGATTTTTTCATGTGTTTACTTTCTTATATTTTGTCTGTTTCGTCAAAATTATGATAGAGTCAGCTTTTTACGTTACAAAGATAAGAATAAGCTCTGTGTATATCTTATCTTCTCCAGATCTCATTTACGAGATACACCACATATGTTGATGTTGTTGTTGTAGTGAAAATTATGACGCCACCGCTCTCCGAGATCTTTAATTAAGAATGAAGGAGTAATTATTCACCTTTGATGTGGCTACTTTGGCTTGGCTTGTCTCACTACTATATTAAATAATTGATTATTTAAAAGGACCTTATA
The DNA here is from genome assembly GCF_002878395.1 of Capsicum annuum. NCBI lineage: Eukaryota > Viridiplantae > Streptophyta > Magnoliopsida > Solanales > Solanaceae > Capsicum > Capsicum annuum. Next base: position 37,978,441 of record NC_061118.1, on the reverse strand, counting down.
TATATTGTTAGTGTATTATATTATATCTTTAAGAAAATGCAATTTTTGTACTATTTAAAGAAAGGTACTACTAGGTTATAAAACTACTAGTACTAGAATTCTCTTTTCTATTATTTTTCTTCTTTTCCTTTTGGTTCAAGTGATTGATAGATTCATGCAATTTGTGATCTTTTGATAGTGAAGGATGTGTATATTTCCTATATATATTTGAAGAATTGATTTATTCTAGGATCTAATTGTCAGTACTTTGTGAGGCAGCAAAACAAAAAAACCTCCAAAATTCAAGCATGATGAAAAAAAAAGTTACTAATTGACAACTATGATTAATTTATCAATTAATTAACTTAGCATAATCAAGAACCATAAAGCACTATAAATCCACTTGTGCACAATAAATAAATAGAAGTACATAGGTCATACTACACTTCATTTTATTAATGGCTTAATTTATAGTTTTAAAAGACAGCACAATGCACAAAGCGTTTCACCTTTGTAAGATTCAAAAAAAGGCTGCAGCATAATGGTCTATCGTAATATAAGCATTAGTGATTGTTTTTACGATTCGAACTCATAACCTACTAAATATACAAAAATAATTTTATCGTTATTCCAAGATTAATGACCTGCTTCATTTATTAATGATTCAATTAATAGTTTTAAAAGACAGTCCAGAGCATTAAACATTTCGCTTAGTAAGATTCAGAAAAAGGCCGCAACATAAAGGGTGTGATGTAAACAGTCTACCCTAATACATAATCATCAGTGACTGCTTTCACGACTCAAAGTAGTACGTATAAAACATACGAAGATAATTTCATCGTTACTCCAGAATTTCCTAGTTAATTAATAGTTTTAATCATATAAAAGTTAGTATAATGATTTCTTAACCATTAGGATTTTGATATTTGGATATGTCTATGATCTCTAGAGTAGCATAGAGGGGGTGGCTTGTCTAGTGTTTACTAATTTCTTAGTGCTCTCTTTCTTTTTGATTATATAATAATTACATATTTGAAAGTTTTGCTTTTATAATGCATTTTTAAGGGTCACAATCCATTTCTTTTTTGGAAATAGATTGATATAACTAGGTATTAAAGGATGGTATAGCCTTTAGAATAATTATAATCCTTAGGGGTTGTTTGGTTGTTAATAAAGTTACTCTAATTATAATTTTGGAATCATTATTCTATATTTAATAATATGAGTTAAATAATATCAAGATTTTGATATAAAATTTATACTGATGTTGACATTACAAACTAAGTGTCATAAACTTTTGCTACCTCACTATTTTTGTGGTTTTAATTTTAACATTTTAAATTAAGCTCAAAATTTAATGAAAGTATCTTATAGTTCAAATCATTTAGTCTTGTAAGAAAATTGAATTTAACATTGAGCTCCAAATATACATTATTATGATTGGATGACTCCTACTAAAAATCATAAAGAGATTTTTTTTTCACATGTTTTATATGTAATTTAATACTTAAAAGTACTTTTTAAAAAGGAGGATCAGATATAAATTACGCTTCAGCACTAATAGAAGTTCTAGATCCATAAATAAATCAAAAATAATTTTATTGCACATCAAACCAACATTTTAATTTACTTAAATACCCTTGTAATAAAGTGTTAGTTGGATTGAAGGTGTGGGGGGTGGGTGGGGGTGGGGGTGTGGGGTCAAAAGGGGTGGACCAAAAAAGTCTTATTTACTATAGTTGCGTACCTAATCCGCCAATTTGGGTGAGGTGGGGGCAAAAGTTGTTCAATTTCTTTTGGTTTGTAGATAGCCACGTTTACTATAAAAGTATATATAAAAATATTTTAAACAAATTAAGTAAGAAAATTATAATTATCAAAACAACAAGTTGGGGTACCAAGTAAATCTTTTTTTTACATGAATTTTAATATAGCGATTTCTTTTCAAAAAATTATTTATGTATTAAGAGTATATTTAGTGAATAATTATTGGGCAAATAACATAAATTTCAATAGTTTGGAGTTTAATCACAGAAAATCTTGATATTTTGCAGAATTATGAAAATTTTAATTTTGGATCTGTCGAGATATATAATTAGATCCCGATATATCCAACGAAGATACATTTTTTTCTTTGTAAGGATACATATTAGCTTCTGATGTATTTTTCGATTTTGAGTTTATCGAGATACTTAATACATAATTAATTAGCTCCTGATACTTTTTCTTTTGATTTTGGGTCAATCGAGATATATAATTAGCTCCTAACGTATCCAATGACGATACATAATTAGTTGAGTTTTTTATAATTATATTATAAAAATAAGAATTTGTGTAAATATAATAAGTTAAGGTGTATGTTTATGTTATTATTCCTTTGATATTTTTGCAGTTTCAATTCAAATGCAACATAAATATATAAGTTGCTGCATAACTTACACAAGTATTATATGCAGGAAACAAAAGACATTATATTGCTAATTTGTCAATTAATTTAAAGAAGAAGAATTGTTGAACCTATTTCTTAATCTAGTAAGAGTTTTGAAGTTAATTAAGAATTAAATGGACTTTTCTTAAGCAAGGTTAAAATAAATTACTGGTGATTTTGTTATCAAAATTCCATAGGTTTAATTGTGTGTAAATATGAAAAAATTAGGCAACAATGACTGAGTCAAAGGATTGAGTAACCAATAATGTGTCTTGTATGGAGAAAATATTTTAAATTTTTTTTTTATGTTAGGTTTATAAAAATTTTTAGGATATATAAAACGAGAAAAATGCCTTTCATATAAAAATTAAAAAACAAATTTTATGAGTAAGCTGAGTTAATTTTAATGTGCCTGATTTTTCCTTTTCAAATCAGTTTCACTATATAATACTCGTTGTTTTAGATAATTGTCCACCTTTTTCAAGTGTGATTTTTATTATTATTTGATACATATAAAAAATTAAAAATATATTATTATATTTTAAATGAGTTAATAAGAAATAAGTGTACCTAAAATGTAGAGCAAGTACATTAAATGAGGAAAGTTTCACCAACTTCTTAAGTTTGACTGACCTTATTATTGGAGTTTGGGTAGTTAAAGCCAAAACTAGGAAATTTCTTTTGTGACTTTTAATATATGGTCACTTATAATAGATGGTCCGAGAAAAGTTAATAAATTGTCCTAACGTTTCTACCTACACAAGAATGACTTTTGAAGGGCTGTTGTACAAGAATAAATCTTATATTCAAAATTGTAATAATTATTAAAGGTATCAAACTGTTAAGTCACACGGTAAAAATCTGAGAAAGAATAGTGAAAAGAAGGACGAGGAGAGATGTACGGGCATCCAAGTCTAATTTGAACTTATGTCGGAATAATTGACTATAAAAGCTATTTATTTCATGAGAAGGTTGATGGAGCAGTATAAAAAGAATAAATTAAAGACACATGATATACATTAGAACAATTAAAACACATAATAGAGGATGAGGTCAAGACCAGAGTGAGGATAATGCGACGAAATTCAAAACATATCCTAATCATGATAAGGTTGCACTAGGGATCCAATAAGCTCTTAGCTCTACTTTTATTTGAATTGGATGAATGATGATTAATGAATGAATTGATGACGCGACATATACAAGCAGAAGGGGATGAGCAATAGTGTATACATGATATTTGCGGATCACATAGAATTGACTGATAGAGTTAATAGTACGCTGGAAGTTTAGAGACAAATCTCAGAGTCTAAAAGATTCGGGTTAAGCAGGACTAAGATTGAGTATTTAAAGTGAAAGTTCAGTGATGTAACTCACGAAACGGACATGAAAGTGAGTATCGACACTCAAGTCATCTCGAATAGAAAAAAATTCTAGCATCTTGAATCTATAATTCAAAAAAATTAGAAGATTGATTAAGATTACACTTTGTATTGGAGCTCGGGGAAGAAGGGGGTGGGGTGGGGGAAGGATGAGGCTCACATCTATATCTTGTATGATAAGAAGGTGCCACGTCCAAGACTTAAGGTAATTTTTATGAAGTAGTTGTTAGATCATGAAGTGATTGTTAAATCAATTATGTTGAATGCGGCAGAGTGTCGATCAATCAAGAATTCATGCGTGTAAAAGATGAAAATAGCAAAAATAAGGACGATGTTTTGATGAATATTTGGACATAGAAGAATAGATAATATTGAAAACGATAATTTTCAAAACTAATTAGGAGTGCTCTTTGTGATGAACAAAACAACAGAAGCGATGATGACGTAGTTCGGCATGTAAACATGAGATGTATGAATGCCTCTGAGAGATACACTATGTAGATATTAGAAGAGGTAGAGGTAGACCAAATTAATGAACTGGGAAAGAGGTGATTAGATAGGATGTATCTCTCTTTCATTTTATCAAGGACATGACATGACCCTTGATAAAAAATTTAAAGATCGAGAATTAAGATACGCAGATTAATTAACAGGTGCTCGAGCGTTATGGAGTTTTCCTTAATCACCCCATGTCTAATGTAAGCAACAGGCACACCTCTTTATAGTTTTTTTTTCTTTTTCTGTTATTGTTATTGTTATTGTTATTGTTATTATTATTATTATTATTATTATTATTATTATTATTA
>NC_061118.1:37932735-37973746 GCF_002878395.1 Capsicum annuum | reverse complement strand
ATTATTATTATTATTATTATTATTATTATTATTATTATTATTTCTTGCAGTTCAACCATCATATTATTTTATTATAATTATATTCTTGTCCTGTTACTCTCTGCTACTTTTGTTACTATAGTCATTTCTTGTATTTCTATTACTTTTTTTAAAAATTGCTTTACACTATTTTTTTCTTCAGTCGAGAGTTTATCGAAAACAATCTCCGTCGCTCTAAAATAAGGATAATGTCTACTCACAATCTATCATTTCTAAATCCTACATTATGAAACATGTTGATTTTCGTTTTGAAAATTCAGGATAATTCACAACTGCTATAATCTCTGTCACCGTCAAAATTTCAACTAATAGGGTTCAATATTTGAAGAAAACTTAGACGAACGGGTGTAGACATTGAAATTTTATAGACTCTACAAAAAGAGTTTAATATTGGTTAGAATTCTTTGGGGCTACTTTACTCTAAATCTAGCTTGGTGACTATTCTACCCTAAGTATCTGAAATATCCCATAAACTAATGGGTATTCGTAAAAAGATCAGGTTCTCCAATATCCCACAAAATCATGGGATATTCATAAAGAGATCATCCTATGTTCGAGAAGCTCTATTGGTACTTCAAGACTCATCATCAAATCTACACTTCAACAAGTCTTGAAGTAGGGACATTTGTAGACATCTAAAATTTGTGGGACTCTTTAAGAAAAATCCAAATTTTGTTTCTGTTAGAGTTCTAGAAGGCTACTTTACCCTAAATCCCGCCTATTTAAAGGGTAACATATTCCCTGAAACAGGCATCTTGAATATCCTATAAACTGATGGGTATGCGTAAAAAAATCGGGATCTTCAATATCCCACAAAATCATGAAATATTCATAAAAAGATCATCCTATATTCGAGAAATACGCCACTAACGGCCTTCGAATTACGGAGAAAATCGAGAGAAGAATCAAGGGAGTAACAGATTTATACCTACATCGTTTATCAATAAAATTATTGCTTCTTCATATTTTATTTCTGGTTGAAATTTATTTTTTATGAATTAAATTATGTTGGAAATAACAGGGTTCAACACCTACTATATGGTGCATAAAAATAATCTTAATCGTGTATAAAATGATATATTTTTTCGTCGAAGGGGTTCATATGAACCCCCTACTGATTAAGGACTGATTACGCCCCTGTCCGTCACAGCTTCTGTCCTCTCCATTGTGTAATAGTCAGCAAACTACACAAAAATGTAAATCACATTAGGCAAGTTTTGTGCGATAAATTCAACTTAAAAATATTAAGGGAAAATCGATCGTTGATCATCCGTATTAATAATCACCCTCTAAAATAATTGAGTCATTTCGAAGGATAAATATATTTATTTTCTTCTATTCAAATTGTAAACGATCCACCAATCATACAATAGTAGGGATAAAACGGTCCAACAACGATAAGGTAGACAGTCGAAACGTGTCAGCCGACAATGAAGTAAAGGATAATATGAGCAAAGAAAAAAGAAAGGACACTTAATTCAATTAACACACGTCTTTATTTTTATTGGTTCCTTTCTTGACTTTTTTTGTGTGATTGGTGGGTCCCATCTATAATATAAAGTTTAATCTTTTAAAAAAATTGGGTCCCATTTTCTTTTTTTTCTTCTTTAATATTCTACATAAATTCCACACATAGACCCCAAAGAAAAACACTCTTTACACGTCTCTTACCCAAAAAGTGGGGTAGAGAAAAAGATTTTTATTTTATGTTTGAAATTTTTTAGAAAAGGCCAAAATGAATTGATTAGGGCTTAACACCTCAATAAAAGTTTTGTTGGGGGTTAAATATTACAAATAATTAATTTTAAATTTAGTAGCTTTACAAAAATAAAATTCAAAATCAATCAATTTTAAATATTAGAGGAAGGTGATTATACATGATATGAAGTAATATAATTCTAAATAAAAAGGTATGAAGAATGCAGATTAAGATAGATAGGTAAGAGCTAAGCAGTGGCGGAGCCAATTTTTCATTAAGGGGTTCAAAATCAAAAGTAGACACACGAATTAGACGAAGGTGGTTAAACATTGATTATATATATAAAAAAATTGTTATAAAACAATAAAGAACAAGAAGAAGAGTAGAGAGAATAGAGAGAGTGATTCTTATTTCTTCTCTTGAGGGATGATTTACAATGAAGGAAGCCCCTCTATTTATAGGAGGAATTTGCCTTTAGTTTCACACTAAAAGACAAATACATCAAATCCTGATAGATATCAACCAGATCTTATTAGATCTTGATAGACATTCATTATAATGTAAATACAATTATAATGTGCCTCGTTAAAACCTTACTAGAAAAAAAAAGTCAGTGAAAAAACATCTAGTGAAGAAAAAAGAATACACATTTCTAACCATACACATATAGGTTGCCTCATTAAAAACCTTACAAGGAAAATCCAGTGGGACAAAACCTCGTAAGAAAAAAAGAGTACAACGCGTATTAACTCCCCCTAATGAGAACATCCTTGAGTCTTTGCATCTCGATCTTGTGCAACATCTTCTTGAAAGTTGCAATTGGAGAAGATTTGGTGAATAAATCAGTCACACATTTTCAGTTGAACGAATCTGTTGGACGTTAATATCATCATTCTTTTGTAGCTCATGTACGTAGAAAAACTTTGGCAAAATGTGCTTTGTTCTATTTCCTTTTATGAATCCTCCTTTAAGATGTGTTATGTATGCTGAATTATCTCTGTATAAAATTGTGGGTAGATTATCATATTTCACACCACATTTTTCTCGAATGAGATGTATCATGGACCTCAACCATACACATTCTCGGCTTGCTTCATGAATAGCCATTACCTCAGCATGATTCGCTGAAGTGCATACGATAGACTGCTTTGTATATCTCTAAGATATGACAGTACCACCACATATGAACACATAGCCTATTTGAGACCGAGTTTTATGTGGGTCAGATAAGTACCCAACATCAGCATGACCAATAAGATCGGGATTGCAATCTTTAGAATAAAACAAGCCCATGTGTTTTATCCCATTTTGATGTCTCATAGTAGGAGCAGAAATATATCTTGCTAACAAATTGACTGAAAATGCTATATTAGGCCTTGTAGTATTTGCAAGATGCAGGAGTACACCACTTGCACTAAGATATATTACTTCATAACCAATCTAATTCAGTATATTTCTCATTTCAGTAAATAATCTATTGCTTTGAAAAATCTCAAAGAGTTTCAATAATTTTCAAGCGATAAGCTTATACAATATAAGGATTATCAATAAGGTTCCCAGAAACTTTTATATTTTGAATCCTTAAAGAAGTTTTCATACAAATTTTGTCAAGTGATAATATTCAACATTTTATGTGTGACATCTTCAAGTGTCTGGACTGCAAATCAAATAAGTTTTTACTTACCAAGATGCACCCTTTCATATCACTTGATAAATATTTCTACGTCAGCATGCTTAAATAAATGTAGAATTCAGATCCTCGCAATCTTTCACAATATTGCGCTAATATTGTGTCAAAGATATTGATGATATATCATTTCGCATCGATTCACAATGCGACATAACATTTTGAGATCTCATCACTTCATTATTTTTAGGTACATGAACCTCTCATAAGGTTTCATGAAGTGTTATGTCGCTGGCTCTTCAAAAGTACATTACCTTCTTATTATGATTATTTGCTCCTTATCCTTTTCAAGGATTATTTCATTTGGAACCGATTAGTCTACCACGCTTCACACATGCATAGACTTTATCCTTTAGGAACACAAAATAAGAGCATTTGCAGCTTTAATATGAGATGCTTTCGGCATTTGACTTGAATTATCTTTTGAATGAGGATCTGATGATAATTCCTAACATATTTCATAGCTGCATATAATCTCTCCCTTATGTTAGGAAAACTAACATACATCCTCCATTTTCTTTGAGGACTTCATCTTTGTGCATCTCGGTATATTCATTAACCGTATACTGCACATCAAAATTATTAGATGGAATAGTTGGTTCCTGACCTTGAATCAATTGAGGAGGAAGAAATAATCATAATTTATTGGTCTAATGCATACAAGTATTATTGTATGCAACATATCATATTTCAGACCAACACATGAAGCTTTGTTCTCATTAGCAATGGTTTAACTGTTTATCGAAGGCATTCAATGCTAAACCATCATCATCAAGATGAATTGTCTTGATTACATAATCTGAAAGTTATGCTCTTAACTTAATTTTATTGAGCAAACAACATTTATGAATGTCAAATGGCAGGTTGACAATAAATGTACACATGATCATCTTATATCGATGCATCTTAATAGATCATATAACAGGTGAACGGGCCCATATTCACCTTTTATACATTTCAGATTTAAGGAATTCAATTCCAACATTAGTTGATCCAACCAACTTATCATGAGAACAAGCGACACAAACAATTCTCGAAGAATCTTCTAGTTCTTCAATACATGTATAATATTCAATATACACATCTTCGAAATGTCACAATCGTTCATATCAATTTATGAATTTTTATTCTAGTAAACTCCAAGTTTACCATGACATGGACTTTTTTCTTTAGTAAATTTCAGATTTATTATTACATGAATAAATTTTAAATTTAGCATTTTAGAAGTAGATTTCAAAATAACTTTTCTCAATTATTCTGCCTCATTCGAAGGTGAGTTGTGATACCATCACAATCAAGTGCACGTTAGCATTAATAAGGTTCTCATTCCTCAGGAATGAAATATAATTATACCTTAAGCCTATCAAATTATGATAGCTTATAACCTGTTTCATGATATTGCTACTTCAGGAGTAAATCGAGGCATAAATATGATAGGGAGAATTTCTATATTGCTACCACATTCACTTCAAGAATTGAGCAAATTGTCATCTTTCAGACTTATCATATATTGCTACCACATTCACTTCTTGGAATGGAGAATATTCAATGGACAAGTTTCATGACTTTTCATCAAAAACACATTATTTTGCCTTAACCATCATAATATCATCAATATGGTGCATTGAGATTCAAACTCAATGTCTTACCAATATAAAGGCGTCTTAGGCATAAGACTTGAACCCAACATATTATCATCTCTTTTGATAATATTGTTCTTGAGGAACAAATTTAAAATATAAATGGTTCCAAATCAATTATTTTTCCTCAAATCTAACAATAATTATATTATTAGTAGCAAAAGACAGATAACATAAGAAATTACTAACCTTGAAATTACCTTTAGATTTATAATCTCATCTTATTTAGCAGAGTCTCATTTTCACATGGTAACAATTGGTTATAAAATTGTCACATATAACAAACACAATAAATATTTTTCTGTGACACCATAGTTATGTAATTTATCATGTCTCAGTCAATAAAAACAGACAAAAATAAAAAAAGTTCTCATAAAGTAACCTCATGTAACATCTTGAAGACAGTAACAATAGCTCTGAATCACCATATGTGAACAAAGGCGGAAAAAGTTCCCAAAAAGTAACCTCATGTAACATCTTGAAGACAGTAACAATTGCTCTGAATCACCATACGTGAACAAAGGCGGTGCTAACTTATTAGTTGATTATTATTTATCATAGATTATGGCAAACATTACACAACAGAGGAAGCACAGCCATATGTACATCAAATTATCAACAAAAATAGTTACACTGTAAGTATTTGAAGCCGTATGACATTCCAAAGATGTTATTTTTTCCGACGGCACCAGACTTCAAATTAAATATGCAAAGAGTAACGATATGTTTATTATTATCAACAATATATTCTAGCAGTACTGTACTTTGGAGAAGAAAAAATCATGGCATATATAGCATTAGAAATTCGTTCCAAATAATGATACTTAATCATGTATCCACATAGATAACTAGAAAATAATACTCCCTTGAACTTGAAACTGTGGCAGCCGAATGAAAATATTGCATGACTTTATCTTATTGAACCTTATTGCCCAATTATTTAATTGGTTAAAGTTTCGTACTGATAACGTATTATAAAACAATAAAGAACAAGAAGAAGAGTAGAGAGAGTGATTCTTATTTCTTCTCTTGAGTGATGATTTACAATGAAGGAAGCCTTTTATTTATAGGGGGAATTTGCCCCCTAGTTTCACACTAAAAGACAAATACATCAAATTCTGATAGATACCAACTAGATCTTGATAGACATTCACTACAATGTAAATACATTTATAACAAAAATAACTTTAATCATATATAAATAATATAATTTTTCTCCAAACGAGGTTCGGGTGAATCCCCTAACCATAAGGTGGCTCCGCCCCTTAAGGTAGGATGAGTCTTTGCTAATAGTTAAGTGTGTTTTGTCTTGTTATTCGTACTAGTTATCATAGTTCTTGCTTGAAGTGTTTTGTCCTGGAGCTTTGGTGATGTTTGTTTTTCTTCGAATGGGTCGAATGGAGTACTACTTTGTGGTAGGCTTAGTTTTAGTTATTATTTATTTTGTTTAGTTTTACCTATTGTGTCTTCTTACGTGTTATGTCTTTCTCTAGAATATTTTGTCTTGAGTTGGACGTCTTTCGAAAACAGACCCTGTACTCACCTCTGAGGTAGTGATATGAAATGCGTGAACTACCCTTTTCATATCTCACTGTGTAGGAACATACTAGATTTTTTTTGTTGTTGTTGTCATTGTCATTATCATTATCTATGATGCGAAAAAATAAAACCATTCTTGTTAAGAAATGCTTTTATCTCCAAAAAAAAAAATGAACTTCTTATTTAATTCTGATTAATTAAGCATCTAAAAAGATATCAAATATCGTATGAGAAATAAGACATTAATTGATTATGCCTATCTTCTATTGGAACCTTATGTTTATCTTGAAAATTCATTAAGTACGTATAAATTTTTATTTCTGGACTCAATAGCTTAAAAAAAGCAGAAGTCAAACTCAAAAACTTTAAATTCTAGCTTCATCTTTAATACTAAAATTTTGATAAACGAAACTGCTTTCGATAAGAAGCTTTTTTTTCTCATCTGTAATCAATTGTGGTCTTCTTATAGAATTTAGATTAGCCGAGCATCTAAATTGGTACCAAATATTATGTGAGAAAATAAAAATAAGAAATGAATCGATTAGACCTGACCACCTCACTAAAAGTTATCTCGAGTGTACAATATCCTTTCATCTTTAATTAGAGATTTCGTATAAAACAAAAATGTGTCAGCTAAAAATTCGATCGAACCTTGTAGTTTCTGTTCAAGCATTATATTTGTTCAATAACTTTAAACTTTTAAAATTTAAAGCCCACAAACTTCGAATTCCATCTCCCAATATGATACTGAAATCCTGAAAAAATAAAATTGCTATTGATAAAAAACAGTTTTATCTCCATATTAAGTGTCTTCTTACACGATCTTGACTTAATTGACATCTTAACGGATTCAAATATTGTGTGAGAAATAAAAAATGAATTAGACATGATCACTTTATTTTATATAAATTTATTTCTTAATTCTTAATGAGATGTTTCGAATTTAAATATGAGAATAACGCCGCTTTTTATAGTGAATACCTTAGAATCCAGAGTTGAATTTTTTTTACTATGAATTCAAATCAATCAAACGCCAAAACGAATACGAAAACAAAATGAAAAAAAAAATTAATTGATTAGACTTGAGGGACCCTGGATGTGGCTGAGAATCTTTCTCATTGGTGGGGTTGGGTGTGCTGTTTCTTTGACACGTGTACAGTACCAGTGGGTCCCACTGTATTTATTTTTATTTTTTGGTTAATGAGAGAGGGGACAAAAGGAGAAAATTGGAAAAAAAAACAAGAAAAAATATTCTTTTTAAAAAAGAGATCACGGTGCTAAAACTCCTATTATGCGCATAATTTAAGGAAATTCTTTTTATAAAAGAGATTATGGAGCACTAAAATTTCTGTTATGCGAATAGGTTGAATCAGAAAGATCATGTATCTAGAAAAAATATTCATTTTGAAAAAAAGAAAAGTCTGGTAAACTATGTTTCTACTGTGCGTGAAGTTCGGGAAAGATTGAATCAGAAGGATCATGTATCCAGAAAAAATATTCGTTTTGAACAAAGAAAATCCGCTACACTAAATTTCTACTATGTGTGGAGTTTGAAAAAAAAATTGAATTAAAAGGGTCATTTATCTAGAAAAATATTCGTTTTGAAAAAAGAATAGTCCGATACACTAAGTTTCTACTGTGGGTGAGGTTCGAAAAAAAGTCGAATCAGAAGGGTTCATGTATCTAGAAAACATATTTGTTTTGAAAAAAAAAAAGTCCGGCATACTAAGTTCTACTGTGCATGGGGGTGAGGGGAAAAGCCAAATCAGAAGGGTCATGTATCTAGAAAAAATATTCGTTTTGAAAAAAGAATAGTCCGGTACATTAAGTCTCTATTGTGTGTGGGATTCGGGAAAAGACCGAATCAGAACGGTTGTGTATCTTAAAAAAAAATTGTCTTAAAAAAGAATAATTCGGTACACTAAGTTTCTATTGTATGCAGGTTCGGAAAAAAATCGAATCACAGGAAACTATTACACGTAGTAAAAATATTTTAAAAAAATTTTAAAATATGGGAAAAAAAGTCATATAAGGTGGCGCGTGGGGTAGACGCGTTCTTAGCAGCCGGCTGCTGAAATTGCTTTGCTAATGATGCCGTTTTGCATACGTGTGCTTTGATTTTAATTTTATTTAATTTTAATTAAAATCTTAAACATTTTAAATCAATATTTAAAAATAATAATATATTTTACAAAAATTCACTAGTCTAGCCGTAATAGATTATAATAGTTTCAAGTGTATAATCAATAACAACGATAATTACATTTTGATTAAAAAAGGTTAAAATCGACTATATAAATTATCGCTTCAGCGTTTAAGCACGTACAAAAGTTAATTGAAAATTCACTCTTCTAGTCGTAATAGATTGTAACAGTTATAGGTATATATTCAACAATAATAAGAATTACGTCTCAATTTCAAATAAATTAAGAGTCGATTATATAAATTTTTACCTTTTCATTTAAGCATACAAAGAAAAGAAATATATATACACACACACACATATATATATATATATAATTTTTACTAGGAAAATTCAAATACAATAAAAAGAAATATACAATATACATATACATATATATATATATATATATATATATATATACACACACACATAATTTTCACTAGGAAAATTCAAATACAATAAAAAGAAATATACAATATATATATATGGGGTCAAAATATTTTACTCCTATATAAGTTTACCATTTACTATATATACATGAATAGTCGGGGGTCTATTGGAAACAGTCTTGTTATCTGACCTCTGAAGTAGTGGTATAAACTATGGTACACTTGCCCCGTTGCTGACTTGCTGACTGGGGGAATCAAAGTTATCTTCCGGTCAACAATCCTCGCCAGACTCCACTCTATAAAAATATATTGGATATATTATTGTTGTATTTTTTCCTTTCACAAAAGTATATGCACGTGTTGAACAAGTTCTTGAATATTGTTTAAATGACTTCTTTTAGCAAATCTCTTTACTTCATTTACATTAGTATATGGCATGAAGTTTGCATTCAAGTGTTTTATGATGTTATAAATATTTTTGGTGTTTTCCACATTATTTCAATGTATAAGTCGTATAATGTTTTAACTTTAGTTTTAAGTATTTGCTTGGAGCATATATTTAGTTTAACGAGGACATGATCCTGAATAACAAATTAGGAAGGTTGAGGATTAAAGCAGAAGATTAGTAGATAATGAAGGCGTTGTCTCACTTTCCTATGGGGGCGTTGTTGTAATTTTAAAAATTTTTATTGAGTCGAGGATCTATCAAAGATAACTTTTCTACCTTCATATATGTTGTTGCTTTAAATATACCATGTTGGTTCCTACAAAAATATGATATAAAGAATAAAATAAAAATATTTGGAGAATATTTGAATCAAAATAATTTCTAAACATAAAAAGTTTCAATTTGTTTAGGATTAATGATTTATTTTTGGGGGGAGAATATAGAAGTAGGATTTGGTATTTGAATACTTTTAAAAATTAATGATCTGACGAATTATCAATGATTCATTTAGATTCTAAATAACGAAGAGATCAAAAACTTCAAATTATTCTGAAATTTTAATCGAAATAGTAATAAGAGGTAAATCAAATGATGTATACATAGGTCAAGTTGTATTTTTCCAATCAACTTTATTAAAATTATAATATTCGGAAGAGTAAAGTATCTACAACCCTATGAACTACGACAAAATTTGCTACAACACAATTCAATTTCACGAGGGTCCTATACTCTTCCAAACTAAATTTTAGTTTTTTTTTTTTGTCAATCTTTTTAACTGACGTGACACCTTTGACATGGGCTTCATTTTATGTAATAAAAATGTCACATCAGCACAAAATGGTGACGAAATATGCTAAAGTAGAGTTAGGAGGTAATAAGACCATTGTAAAGTTGAAGTGTGTGGTAATAACTTTAATCTATTTCGAATGAATACTGAATGCTTATTTCTATTCGAAAAATAAAAAAAATCACATAAATTAGAATGGAAAAATTTACTAGTTATAATGAATTTCTTTTTGACTATTCAGTTATGAAAGTTTTAAAAGAGAAATATAACTAACAAATGTAGTCCTTTTTGATTGTGACATAACATACACAAAATCTTACTTACCACAAGTGATTCTTTCTCAAGTCAATTTTTTTCAATTCCAAAAATAATGGAAGTAGTTATTGTTTTTCATAATTTCTATTATTTTTTTGCCCAAAAAATGTGATCCATTTGATAGAGAAATGTGAAATTGATGTGTTTTTCAAGTTTAACCTTAGGTTATATACATTTCTTCTTTCTTAATTTACGTGTCACAGTTCAAATTTTAAAAACTAAATTCCTTAGTTTTGATCGTAAATCTGAATATAAAATTTTAATAAGTACGTCGGCCGGTCTGTCTTGTCTCGAATACTTATGAAAAGTAACTGCATTTATTATTCTGTATTAAGGTGTGTCTTGATAAATAATTGGTGATAATTCAGGTAGGAAATTCGCATACCTGATAGTTTAAGTATAAAACTAAAAAAAACATGAAGATACTTAAGGTGTATTTTTTACTATTAACTTTATTATCAATTTTATTCAGTTGACTTGTCTGTATGTACATTTGATAGAGAAATGTGAAATTGATTTGATTTTCAAGTTTTACCTTAGATTTCTATACATTTCTTTTTCTTATGTTTTAATTTACTCGTCACAGTTCAAATTTTTAAAACTAAATTCCTTAGTTTTAATTGTAAATTCGAATATAAAATTTTAAGTACGTTAGCGAATCTGTCTTGTCTCGGATATATACTTAAGAAAAAAGTAACTGCATTGTGATATTCCGAAACGAGCTGTATTCTTGATAAAAAATTATTGATAGTTCAGATAGGAATTAGGAATACGTAATAATTTATGTATTAAACTTTTTTTAAAAAATAAAGATACTTGAGGTGTGTTTTTAATTATTAACTCTATTATCAATTTTATTTAGTTGACTTGTCTATATGTGGTGATTTTGTTTACTACTCATGACAAGTATCAATCAATTATGCATTTCAAAGAAATAGTAATTAATCCTTTGATTATGTGAATGTAATGAAAATAACATTATAGTAATTAATAGCAAAGTAATATAATCAAATTGAAATAACAAAGGGAGAAATAGATATTCTTATTGAACATTGATAGACGAATAAAAATTATTTTGCTAGAAAATATGTATTACTAACGTACATATTTCAAATCTTTAACATTCGAATATCCTTTCAGTTATTCTCAGCATTAACTACTTATTCATATCTTCAAAATTGACAATCTTGGACCACATTATCACCATTTTGCAATAATTAATTTGCAATTTAAGCCTTTCAAACCAAATTCAAAATTTAAAACATGTAAGTATAATGTAAAATACGTTTCCTATAATGTCATGTTAAATCTTAATCTTCATAAGAAATCATAATAAGCGCGATTTTTGATTTACTGAGCTAGAAATCTTTCGAAAAAACCTCTCTACTTCATCTAAAGTAGTGCCATAGACATAAAGGTTCCCCAAGTCATCCACGGCGGCCAGGCAAGCTCTCTGTCGAGCTGCCGATTTTCCTCTTATCCTATTGACAAAATCGGATTCAGAGGTTGTTTCTCTTAAGATGAAAACGTACAGTTGCAGTCACGAAGAATTTTCACGTCATCATTTTCATGTTTTTTCGTTAAGCAACATGAGCACCTGGGGAGACCGGAGAGCTGTTGGTGGGGCAGAAGCACTGTTAACCGAGGGGAATGCTTTCTATTCGGCCTTTGATTCGATGATGCCTGTCTCATTATGGTAGAATAGTACTCCACCATCCAATCTGAGTCCCGATCAGTGACAACGACTGATTGCTTTTTCTTATCGGGGGTTTTGCGCATACATTTGTCTCATAATATAATTTGATAGTCTAGAATAATATTGGACCTTTAGTTTTTATAGGTCACTCTATTTTTGTCAATTTTAGGCTAACTTGGACAATTATGGGGCAAAAAATAAATAGAAGACAACGTAAAATAAATTGGTTAGATACTTTATTAATTATAAATTTGAACATTTTTCTACTTTTTAAATGTTTGGCAACTTTGGTCTAGCAAGTTAAGGCAATTAAGATTACGTAAAGCAATTCTTTTTTCATGTTTCCATTTTATAAAAATAAAGTTCTTTTTGCACTTTAATCATGTTTTGCATGCTTTATATTAGATGTATCATTGCTTTACTTTTTACATGATTGTTGTACTTTGTAGTTGGTACTATATAGGGAAGAAGAGAATCAAAAATACACCTAAACTTTAGCGATATTTACTGTCTTAACTTTGCGGGGTGGGGTGGGGTGGGGGGGTGTCCTACGCCCGTCTTCGACTATTTATTATCATATTTCTGTAGCATATATTTGTCTAGTTAGACCACTTCAGATCCTTACGCGCTCAGTGTACGTGTATTCAAGCAGTGGTCCAGCTGGGCAAATACATGCCACAGAAATACAGTAATAAATAAATAAATAGTCAAGGGGGTCATAGGACCCCCCCCTCCCCCCGTAAAAGTTGAGGCGTGTTACATAAAATTTTACCAAAATTTAAATATATTGTGAACCTTTTTCCCTACTATGTATTATCATTTAAGAAATTTCTTTTTTGACTAAAGTTTCAGACAAAAATGACTGAACTTTAATTATATATATCTGAATTTTAATCATATAAAACTTCATAACATGTCTAAAATAAATTATTTCAAAGTGAATAGAATTACAAATTCTTACATATTATAAATATAACTTAAATGGCTATACATTTAGGTCTCCCTTATGTGATAAAAGTGGTTGAACCTAATAATTAAATTAGAAATTTTGGGCATGTGATTGATTATTTTATGAGCCAATCCTAAGTAAACAAACTTAATTAGTAGGGTACTACAACAAAACTTCTATTATAAAAATTTCAATATTTCAAATAATAGACTTTAGTATTTTCGAATTATGAATTATCATTATAACAAAGTGTGACTAGAATAATATTTATAAGTACTGAATTTCATTATATATGACTAGATTTTTGTGACAAATCACGTTTTCTCTATGTGAAGGGTCGAAAACACACTAAAAATATTTCTATATTTTGAGTTTTTTACTTGAACTATCATCAGTTGTTTATCAAAACACACCTCAACTATCAGTTATTTCCTTTTCCTACTTGAAATATCACGATCGTTTAGTAGGAGAAGAGAAGAACTAATATAACTGATGTATCTTTCGATAAACATCTGAGGATAGTTCAGCTATGAAACTCGCACGTCTAACAGTTTAGATATCAAAAACTTCCCTCACGGTAGTACATTGCTATCGGTCACCAAGGAGTATTTAGCCTTGCAACTTGCAAGGTGGTCCTTGCTGATTCACATGGGATTCCACGTGCCCCATGCTACTCGGGTCAGAGGGTAAGCTAGTGCTACTAGACTTTCGCCATCTAGGCTGCAATATTCAGGCTGCTTTGCCTAGCAACATGACGCTTGTATTATTCTCCTACAACCCCATTTTCACGATTTGCTCAAAAAATTTGAATACTTTGGATGCATTTTTGACCTTTTATTTTATTTTTTTGGAAAAAAATTAAAAAAAAAAGTATCCTATTGGAAAAAGCAACAAGGTTAGTAATTTGGTGGGGTTGTGGAGTCCACAAATTGGGCATAACACAATTAATTTGGTTATGTTAATTGCTTTTTGGTGGGGTTTGATATTATTCTTTTGGAAGAAACCATTTTTTTTTTTAAGTGCAAAGTATTTGGATGAGTTTCTATGCAAAGTAAAAGAATCAAACAAAATTTGAAAAAGAACCAATTCTTGTTGTGACTAATAAAGACATGGACCCATATTATATGTGTAAAAAGAAAAATCCCCTTTGATTCACATAGCCAAGTTGTTATCCCAAAAAGAAGAAAACCAAGAAAACAAACAATCACAGAGTACAAATAGGTACTATATATTCAATTTTTCACTCTTATGATTTTATCAATAGGAAAATTTGACAAATATATTATATCAAGGTACTATTTAAAACAAGAAATTTGTAATTAATGCGTCACTCTTAAATTTGTTGCATGTGACCAGCAAGAAGCTCACAGATTCAGGTCTTAGAAGCAGCACCCTTGTAGAAATGCAAGATAATGGCTGGTTACAATAGGCCCTTGTAGTCGAACCTTTACTGAACCCTGCACATAGCCAGAGCTTTAGCATACTGAATCCGGATAAGGTTGCTTACAATAGACCCTTGTAGTCGGACCCTGCACATAGCTGAAGCTTTAGCATACTGAATTCAGATAAGGCTACTTACAATAGACCATTGTAGTCGGGCCCTTACACGGACCTTGCACATAGCTAGAGCTTTAGCATACTGAATCCGGGCAAGGTTGCTTACAATAGACCCTTGTAGTCGGGGCTTTACTCGGACCCTTCACATAGCTGGAGCTTTAGCATACTGAATCCGAATAAAGCTACTTATAATAGACCCTTGTAGTCGGGTCCTTACGAACCTTGCGCATAGCTGGAGCTTTACCATAGTGAATTGCCCTCCCCCCCTCCCCCTTTTTTTAATTACACCTTATGACTATATTTTGCAGTAAGCATAATTTATATTAGAAAGAAATCAATTGCTTCATTTCCTCAATTTCATTAACATTACTATTACTAATACCACAACAACAAGTGCCTCAATATCCATCAATCTTTTTTCTACTAACCACATGTGTGTAAGCAAAAAAGAAGAAAGAAAAAGAGCAAACACAACAAAGTTTGTCATAACAAAAAAAATAATTTTATGATGTGATAGCTCCATACATATAGGTTGATATCATGACAAGTACTATGACACAAACCTATGTTAAGGTATAAAAAGTTTGTCAAAATAAAAAATTCAATATAATTGAGAGGCGTATTTAGGATTTGATTTTTAGGGAATTAAAAGAGTTTTGTCGCGCAGACATATTATAGCGCCGTCTAGAACCAATTACGGATTCAAAAATACTACTCGTATTTGTTTTGATTCTAGTAGAGTTTTATGTAGATTTATACTTCGCGTAGAAAGTACTATGTTTATATGCAGAATAAAAAAATAAAATTGATTTATATAAATTGAAAAATAGAAGAAAATATCAATAGTGCTGTCAAAAGTATAGTCATGATCTATTAAAGATAATTTTCTTTAATATTTTAAATTGTTTTTTTAGTATAAAGATGTAGTTAAAGTGTCACATAAAATCTACATAGAGCATGCCAAAATATAGGCAGGGGAAAAGAGAAGATAGAAAGCATTAACATAAATTAAAAATTATAAAAAGACTTTTTTTGTATTTCTTTTAGGTATATTTGTTTTCCTACCCAATATCCGATATTGTTATTTTCATTTTGATTTGAACTAGAGAAATCTGATTAAACGTGAAGAGACCCGAACTATCTCACTACAATTTATGTTGGTCTTTTATGGAGGTGTTCATCGGTCGGTTTGGTTTGATTTTATGAATTATCGATTCGATTTATCGATTTTTGCTTTTTTTTTTTTAAATATGTCAAACCAATAACCAAATCAATAAGATACCTTTTATCCATTTTCGATTTATCAGTTTGGTATCTTATCCGTTTTCGATTTATCAGTTTTTACTCCTTAAGGGATCGATTTTCGATTTAATCGATAAGAAAATATTTATAAAATAGAAATAGTGGCAACTAACATGAAAAGAGATTGAATTTTAGTTGCAACCAAAATTCTATATGATTGTGTTTTAATTTACTAGAATCGTCAAGGTTGAACTAAATGTTAGTTCAGGAAATTGAATAGATTTGTTTGTTTGTACGAATTAAAGAAACAACAACAACAAACCCAGTGTATTTGTACGAATTAAAGAAAAATTAAGAGAATATATATATATATATATATATATTGAATAAGTAATTTAGTATATTTTTATTGAGTTATCGGTTTATCCAATAACTCAATAAGAAAAAACCGAAACCAAACTGACAACCCAATAATTTTTATATATAAAATGATTAGAAAAATCAAGCTTACAATATTCTCAATTATGTAGCTTTCAAAATTAATTAATTAAGAAAGATATCCACTAGGCTAGTGAAGTACTTATGAAATATTATATGGTGCTCAACTTGACATAAGTCACATATATAGAGTACAAAATTTTTAAGTGAAAATATCTTTTCTTTCATGCAAAGTCCAATCATAATTTCTTATACTTTAATAGATGTTATGCATGTCAAAAAAAGATCAGAGGCGAATTTAAAAATTTTAAATATCGGCGTACGGATAAAAAAGGAGAAAGAAATAAATATTAAATAGGAATTGATTCTTGTTCTTATGGGAATTAACTTAATCTTTAATCAAGTGCATTATTCTACCTTTTTATGGCATGATATCAACGGAAAATATTAGATCAATTCCATAAAATATATATACATAAATTATTAAGTCTGCCGGAAAGATCACGATATAATTAATTTAAACCCTAATCCGTCTTTGATTGTAGTCAGATTTAACTCATCATCACAAAAATGAACTAAATTTGTTGTTATTAGCTAAGGGTAGAGTTTTTCGATACCTGAACCTTTTTTAAAAGGAAAATGAGTTAAATTTACTCAAGAACTATACAAAATAATTTGAATTTATCCCTTATACAAAATATATAGAGAGAGCGAGCTCAATTTTAATGAAGGATAAACCTAAACTATTGTATTTCATAAAATTCAAGATTAAATTTGGACCATTTCCCTATATTTTAAAAGGTAAAGTAAAGCCATTACCACTTCAAAAAATTCATGCCTAACTTATTAATACTTACATAGAAATTCAGTTAATATGATACACTATTTTTTTACTAATCTATTTTAAGCACAAGAAGATATTCGTTTGATGATATTATTATCAATATTTGATATTGGATCATTCATAGCATGACTTTATTACCTTTTCTATTCATTACGGGTTGAGTTATTTGTCATTACTGATTTAGTTTTTTTTTTTTTTTTTTCAGAGCAAGAACAAGAAGAATACAGAAAAAATAAAATAATTTTCTTTAAAATTTAAATTCAATGATCTCTAATCATGTAAATAAAACTGAATGAAACTCATAACGGTATCAGTTTTTTTTTTTTTTTTACTGTGTGAATATTAAGGAGCTAAGACCATTCCAGTGTCCCTTTCATTAAAAAAATGTTATTTTTAAAAAATATATCTAAATAATTTAATTTTAAGTTTTATTAGTTTATCCAACTTTATTCATAGCATAATATACCTTTATAGCCACAACAATCTCATCATGGCAACAACTTTAATCAAAAGGAGATTTAAGTCCTCTAATATAATAAAATATGATTTCTTCTCTTTAAAAATAAACTAAAGTAAATTATTTAAAACCTTAAAAATGAACTTTTAAATTAAATCTAATACTGTCTAGCAATTAGGAAACTCAATGTATATTTCTTTTGTCTCATTTGTATTTTAAAAGATACAATTTTATTTTAAAGCAATATCAACATATCACAACGTACATACTATTATAGTTTTCTTTAGGGATAGTAAAGAAATTTAATATATTTTGAAGGAAAAAAGAATGATATTTGACATAATTAGAAGTCATGCAGAAATCATAATTAATTAATCTGTTTTAAATAAAAGTAGATATACAGCTGTATTCAGCATATAGTTTTTGAAATTTAGTACAAAAAAGTGCACTTTATATATTCAACTGTTTTTTCCAAATTTATTTTGTAGATGAATTACAACTTTGATAAAAACATTCTGCCAAAAAGGTTTTATTTCTTTTAAAAAATAATAAATAGTTGCATGTCCAATCACAACTTCAATTCTTAATTTTTTTTTTAAAACTTTACTTCAAATATTATTTTTTTCCTACTTATTATAATCGTCTATATTCTTTAATTTGGAGCTTTTTAAGGAAAAAAAGAAGTGAAGATAATGATATTAAAACTTTTTAGGACATTAAGTAGGTCTTATGGTGGTTGGCCCATTGTCTCCAAATTTTTTTTATTTTTCGATGTTCGATATCTATATTGATACCCAACTAATTCAGTTTTGTATAAAAAAAAATGTCATTAGAAGTAAAACGATCCCTCCAAAGACAACTGCATACTTACAATTTGAATTCGAAACCGCTAATTAAGAATAAAATGCAACTTACAACTCCACGACAACCTTTAGTGGTGCCCCCAATGTGTTTTAGCATTATATATCTAGTTGCTTTATCATCATAACCTTTACATCCAACCACAAAAAAAAAAAAAAAAAAAAAAAAAAAAAGTAGAAAATTGGAAGAAGAAAAATAAAATTATATACTAGCTGGGACCCATTGTAAATCTTATCTAAAACTTTTTAAAAAATTGAAATAAGATGTGGTTGACAAAGAAATACTTTCGTAAGTTCCAATTTTTATATGTCATAGTTATAATCACCATGAAATTTTAAAAATAATTTTTTTAAGAAAAAAGACTTGTGCTTTAAAATATGGCATAATATTCATTTAATTATAATTTTTTTATTACTTGTAATCTTAAATACTAGATAACAATATTTTTTGTGATTATAAAAGCTTCTCACCAATAACTTGTTTGGATGGTTGTTACACATGTCATCTCATAAGGTATCATATTATATTGTATTAACGTATTGTATTATTTTGATGAATATAATATTTAAATATATTTAACTATTTCTTTTATTTTATAATTTCATGCATCAATAATTTTAAAAAATTCTAGAATATTTCAAGAAAGATGTGGGATATAGAGTATTGTTGTATTTTTTATAAGTGTCACATAAATTAAAATGAAGAAAGCAAATAATAAGGGCAAGATGATAAAAAATGTTTTAATATAATGCAACTCGCACAAAATCAATATTTATATAAAATTTATATTTCATTGTTAAATCATAAATTTAACAATATAATACGATAAAATTTAACTAATTAAAAACTAAAACAAAATAATATTTTTATATTAATAATATGTTATACTACTACCATGATTTTAACAATCATCCAAATGTATGGTGTAAAATGAGAAGAGTTTATAAATTTTCAAATGCTAAATAAATTTTCATAAATGTAGGTCCTATATTTCTTCAAAAACTTTAATTATGTAAAAGACAATTTTTCTCTCACAATTATCTCTTCCAAGTGGCAACACAAAATTAATAATGACAATAGGCCCCTACCATTCTTTTTCTTTCTTTATCACTTCAAGTTCACATCATACCTTATATTATATTAATTTATTTTATATCGAGGTCTATCGAAAATAATTTATCTCATTTTTGATGTAGCGATATAGAATTATGTACACTTATCTTTTTCAGATAGTGACGGAGTTACCTTTACTTCGACGAAAATTATACTGTTTTTATGTTATTTTTACACGATTAAAAATATTTTTTATGCATATATAGTAGAGGTTGAATCCTCTTTGATTAGTTCGTATATTTACTTCTGAATTCCCTCAATAAAAATTCTTGCTCCACCACAATTTTCAAGACGCACTTTATGAAAATATACAGAATATGTTGTTGCTGTCATTGTAATTAATTTATTTTACTTTGAAGGGGAGCCTTTGAGTGATTAGTAAAATTGCTTTTATTAAATCAAGAGGTCATGGATTCAAGCCGTGAAAATAGCCCCCTTGCAGGAATGTAAAGTGAAGTTGCATATAATAGTTCTTGTGATCCGACTCTTTTCAACCTCAATGCATTACGAGAACTTTAACGCATCGAACTATTTTTATTAAAATATTCTTATTTGTTTAATTTTGAAATGTTATACACAATCAAATATTTTTATATAATTGAGACGAATATAAGTGTTAAATCATTATAATTATTATATTATTAAACCCTACCATTCTAAAATGAAGTTGCATACAATAGATTCTTGTGGTTCGATTCTTTTTCAACCTCCACGCATGCCGAGAACTTTAACACATCGACCTGTTTTCTTAAAGAAAATATTTTTATTTATTTAGTTTTGGAATGTTACACACAAATCAAATACTTGAGATGAATAAAAAAGCGTTAAATCATTATAATTATTATATTATTAAACCTTACCATTCTAAAATAAAGCTGCATATAATAGATTCTTATAGTTTCACTTTTTTTGATCTTTGTGCGTAACAAAAACTTTAACGCATTAAACTATTTTTCTAAAAAATATTTAATTTATTTAATTTTGAAATGTTATACACAAATCAAATATTTTTAAATAATTGAGACGAATAAAAAAGTGTTAAGTCATTATAATTATTATTTTTTTTATAAAGAAAAAGAGGTTTAATGGAAGTGGACGTTACCTCGTTTTTCATCTGTTTGTTTCTTTCTGACACATCTTTGATGATAGATACGTCGACAGCATTTCATAAATAATTTTATATATATTTTGAATATTTTAAAATAATTAATTATTATAATTTATAGTAATTTTTAAATGTATTCATTTTAAAAAAATTTAATTATATATTCAAATTCAAAGGCGCAATTAGAACTTTTAGTTTATGAATTTAGAATCATAATTGTTTTCGTTAATGAGATTTTGATAGATTATTTATATCATAATAACTTTACTTCAATATATCTACATGATTTAAGACAAAATTACTGAATTCATAAATTTTATCCCTCATTGATATGTGATTCTTTTCATTCATATCGATTTTTTTTCTCGAACGTGATTGTGCATATTCATGAATCACGGATAAAATCTGAAATTGGAATGTCCCCTCAAATTAATTTCTCGAGAGCCAGAACGAACAGGCCTGGTGTTGATACCTTTAAATTAGATCTTGAGCCTGACTCATACGTAAAAAGTTATTTCAAATAGAAAAGGATTGCTAAACCTCATAAAAAGTCGAAAAATCTCATCTGTTATCGATATGAGATTCTTTTCATTCATTGACATTTTCGCCTTCGCTTTTATTCTTATTTATGACTAAAAGTTAAATAGTGTGAACTTTTTAAACCTAAACTGTGACACATAAACTCGAACAGTAGGAGAATATTTTTATATATAAGCAAAAACACACACTCACATCCACACATCCATATCTTTCTTCTCATCTCTTAACGATATTTAATTCTTTTCATTCATCGGTAGCTCTGTCTCCGCTCCTATTCTTATTTACTATTAAAATTGAAAAGTGTAACGTTTGAAATTCAAATTATGACACATAAATTTGAACAGAAAGAGAATATTTATATCTGTATATATAGACGGAGATACATAGATATATATAGATATGGATGTAGCTATAAGCAAAAACACAGAGTCCCATACACCCACCGACATTTTTCTTCTCATCTCTATTGATATTTGATTATTTTCATTCATCAGTAGCTTCGCCTTCGCCCCTATTAATATTTACGATTCAAATTAAAAGAATGTAACTTTTAAAACTCAAACTATGACACATAAATTAAAACAAAAAGAGAATATTTTAATATATAAGCAAAAACACACACTCACATACACACATCCACATCTTTCTTCTCATCTTTTATCGGTATTTGATTCTTTCCATTCATCGGTAGCTTCGTCTCCGCTGTTATTCATATTTACAATTAAAATTAATAAATGTAACTTTTAAAACTCAAATTATGCCATATAAATTCGTACAGAAAGAGAATTTTTTATGTATAAACAAAAATGCACACTCACATACACACTTCCACATCTTTCTTCTCATCTCTTTTCGATATTTGATTCTTTTCATTTATCGATAACTTCGTCTCCACTTCTATTCATATTTACGATTAAAATTAAAAAGTATAACTTTTGAAAACTCAAACTATGACACATAAATTCAAACTAAAAGAAAATACTTTTATATATAAGCA
Organism: Capsicum annuum; assembly: GCF_002878395.1. Lineage (NCBI taxonomy): Eukaryota > Viridiplantae > Streptophyta > Magnoliopsida > Solanales > Solanaceae > Capsicum > Capsicum annuum. The sequence continues at coordinate 37,951,219 of NC_061118.1, read as the reverse complement.
AAAACGCACAATCACATGCACACATTCGCATCTTCCTGCTCATCTCTTATCGATATTAGATCCTTTTAATTCATCGGTAGTTCCGTCTTCGCTCCTATTCATATTTACGATTAAAATTAGAAAATGTAACTTTTAAAATCCAAACTACGACACTTAAATTTGAACAGAAAAGGAATATTTATTATATATAAGCAAACACACACGCTCACATACACACATCCACATCTTTCTTCTCGTCTCTTATCGATATTAGATCCTTTCAATTCATCGGTAGCTCCGCTTTCGCTCCTATTCATATTTACTAAACTTCCTTTTCATTCATCGGTAGCTCCGCCTTCGCTCCTATTCATATTTACGATTAAAATTAAAATGTGTAACTTTTGAAACTCAAACTGTGACACATAAATTCGAACAGAAAGAGAATATATTTATATATAAGCAAAAACACACACTCACATACACACATCTACATCTTTCTTTTCATCTCTTAGACTCTTATCGATATTAGATCCTTTTCATTCATCAGTATCTCCGCCTTTGCTCCTATTCATATTTACGATTAAAATTAAAAAATGTAAATTTTAAAACTTTCTTTTCATTCATCATCAGTAGCTCCGCCTTCGCTCCTATTTATATTTACGATTAAATTAAAATCTGTAACTTTTGAAACATAAACTGTGACACAGAAAGAGAATATTTTTATATATAAGAAAACCACACACTCACATACACAAATCCACATCTTTCTCTCTTTCTATCTTTCTTCTTTTATTTTCTTTTCTCTCTCTAAAAAAAAAGTTCAGTACTTTTATTAGCTCTCATCACTTCACACAGAAGAAGATAGTTTTTTTTTTCTTTTTTTTTTTTTTTATGCTGATGGATGCATCAAATGATTTGGAAAGCTGAGTCAAATCACAAGAAGAAAGAAAAAATAAAATAAAAAAAAGAAAGTTATAATAATCAAAAATATTATTTTCCAGGTATGGCATTACTTCTTCACTTATTAATTAACAAAGTAAAAATGTAAGCTTCTCCCATTAATTGTTTGAAGAAAAATGGTTTTCTTCCTTTCTTTTTTTTTAATCGGTCGAGGCGGAGCCAAAATTTGAAGTTATCTGATTTTAAATTTTATTTTACTACCCTTTTGTGATGTTGAGTCTGAATTAACAATTTGTACTTATCGAATGAAGTTTTTAAGAAAAGTATAAAATTTGAAATGAAGTTATTGACTTCAGTCGTAACTGTAGTCAAGACTCTAATTTGAGGTAGATCGAGAATTTAAAGTTTATGAGATTTTGAATTCTGAAGCTTTTGCGTTACTGAGTTCTAAATTAATCTACACATGAAACGAATGTTTAATGAAAATACAATATTTAAAATAAAACTAGCTAATGAGTTCTACTGAAACCGTAACCGATACTATAGCTACACCAATACTCAAATAGATCAAAAAAGTTTATGAATTTTAAGTTCTAAGTTAATAATTTTAATATGTTAGTAGTGAAACTTTTAAAATAAATATAATATCTGAATCAAAATTATTAAGTTCTATCGAATTTTCACTCTCTCTCTTCATTATGTGTGTCCTTTCTCTCTCTAAAATCTATAATGATTTTCTGTGCCACAGTAACCAAAAGAAAATTCTTCATTTCTTCCATTTGTCAGATTATAATACACCACGTGCACTAAACAAAATTTCGTATAACCATATTTAATTTACAAACCCTAATCTTATTTTTTTTTTAATCAAGAAAATTAAATGCATTTATATAAGTTAAATGATTTATTTCTTTTAAATATTTCTCATACAAATGATTGGTTATATTGACATATATTACTAAATTTTCTAGGTTCATTTATCATTTTGTGCCTTTGAAAGTTGTAACAAGTACACATCAATTATTACCATAAAACAAGTACTTTTACATAGGGATCTTACCTTTTTTTAGTTAAAAAAGTTTTACCCTTAGAGCTAGGAAGATTCATTCTATGAGTTCTCGATGAAAATTCTGTCTCCGTCACTGATATAGTAATTTGTAATTGTCGGTAGTATATATTACAACCACAATAGCAATATACACAGACCTTACTCTTACGTTTGTAGTGAAGAGAGGTTGAATGTACACGGGCGGAACTAGCTTTGAGCTAGGAGTCATCCGAACCCCCTCGATAGAAAATTACACTACTTATATATGTATGGTTTGAAATTATCTTTTATGCATATATAATAGCAAGGGCGGACCTATACAAAGCTTCAAACAAAGAGGTTGGGCTGTGCACTTCATTGATTTGACTTCACTTTACTTAGTCAAATTTTTTGTGCTCCGTCATCCATTAAATTCGATGCATATTAAGTATAATTATATAAAAAAATTTTATAAAATCAGGTATAAGATTTAGGAAAAACGCCCGGTAAACAAAGAAGATAGCTGAATGTTTTAGTTTTTAGACGGAACCTTAAAGCTTTGGACATTAATATACATGTTCAAATCTTTCGTGCACCCACGATCCCTAAATTCTGAATCCGTCACTGTATAATAGACCTCAAACCCCCAGTTTGAACCGCTTAGTGAAAATTCTGGCTCTGTCACTATACAATACAGGGGTGGGGGGTTGTGTAGGGTAAAGTTTGCTTTAATTTATATATAGTATGTTTTGGCTTTTATTTTGGAAAATGATATGAATGACTTAGTTAGACTTTAAATTTTGATTTTTTTTTTTTTTGCAGATTAGTTTTTTGTTTTTTATTGTGAGGAAAAAAATGGCATCATATTTTCATGGAAATTCAGAAATCCAAACAGGAAATGATGGATTGCAAACTTTAATACTGATGAATCCTGGTTATGTTGGATTTTCTGAAACACAACATCATCAGCAACAACAACAACAACAAGGTGTCAGTAGTAACAACCTTATTTTCTTCAACTCCAACACTGTTGGAAGTTCAATAAACTTATCTCACGCGCCGCCACCGCCACCGCCGCCTCCGTCTCAGCAGTTTGTCGGGATACCTCTCACCACCGCGGCGTTCGCTGCGCCGTCCAGTTCATCACAAGAGGGGGGTAATAGTAACAATGATTCAATATCTGCACTTCATGGGTTCCTAGCTCGATCGACTCAGTATGGTTTTTACAACCCGAGTAATGATATTACAGCGGCGCGTGATATTACACGCGCTCATCAACAAGGTCTTTCTCTTAGTTTGTCGTCGCAGCAGCCGGGTTTCGGGAACTTTAATGCAGCGCGTGAGATTGTTTCGCCGACGGCCGGGGGCGGATCGGCATCGTCCGGGATACTACAACAACCGGGTAGTAGTAGTAGTAGTGTGCCTTTGAGTTCTAAGTACTTGAAGGCAGCACAAGAGTTGCTTGATGAAGTTGTAAATGTTGGAAAATCAATGAAAAGTACTAGTACTAATAGTACTGAAGTTGTTAATGATGATGTCAAGAAATTGAAGAACACAACGATGACGACAACAACAACGACAACTGATGTTGATGGACAAGTAGATGGGGGAGAGAGTAACAGTAAACATGATGGTGTTGCAGTTGCTGGAACAGAGCTAAGTACAGCAGAAAGGCAAGAAATTCAGATGAAAAAAGCTAAACTTGTAAACATGCTTGATGAGGTAATTAATTAGCTATATGCTCCTATATCTTCTTTCTTTTTTACGTTGCTCGGAGTCTTCAAAAATGTTGTTGCATCCGTGTCGGATCAGAGTCAGACCGACATAGGTCACATCAGTCAACAGAAGAAACTCCATATCCTTGAGCGTCGGCTAATCATCTTCACCTTTGTGTCCTTTGTTTGCCAAAGAGTTGGCACGTTGGTTTGTCCTCGTTCTGAGGTAGTGGTGTGGATTGCGTACACTTTAACCCTCTTCAGACCGACTTTGTGAAAATACACTGAGTATGTTGTTGTTGTTATTTTGTCTTCGTCTAGATATGTGTAATTTTGGCCTTTTCGGCTTCCAACAAGTATATCTACAATCTTCGATAACAACTCTCAGCGAGTGAGACACTGGGGTCGTCGATAAGCTTCGACAATTATTTACAATCTTCACTAATAGTTCACTCAACGAGTGATACTATATGTCCTCTTCATTGATAAGCTTGACGGCGAACACTGGCCTTATCGGTTTCCAACAAATATTATTTTAAGGCTATGGTACTTTTTGATTGTTATAGTTTTTTAGCCTTTCAAGATAGTGTCTCTATCAAAAAAGTTGCATCAGATCTTCACTGAAAAAAAATAGTAAATCTAAAAACTAGTACTAAATAATACTAAGAGGAAAACGTACCTGTCAAAAGTGTTACTTTCATCAGGGGTATTGTCCTGACTCTTGACAATCCTGTAATATCAAACTAAGTTGCTCGGATTCTCCAAAAATTTGCGATACTACATTTGAATGATCCGACATGCTCCGATAACATTTTTGAAGAGTCTGAGCAACATAGATATGAAACTTTAGTACTCTTTTTGCTTTGTACTCATGTTGGATCCTCCGGAAGTATACTACTTTTGAATGATCTGACATGCTCCCGATAACATTTTTGAAGAGTCTGAGCAACATAGATGTGAAATTTTAGTACTCTTTTGCTTTGTAGTCGTGTTGGATACTCCAGAAGTGTACTACTTTTGAAAGATCCGACATGCTCCCGATAACATTTTTGAAGAGTCTGAGCAACGTAGATATGAAATTTTGTAACTCTTTTTGCTTTTATGTTTTGTTTCTATAATTTTGGGTGTTAATACATAGGTGGAGCAAAGGTACAGACTTTATCATCATCAAATGCAGACAGTGATACATTGGTTGGAGCAAGCAGCTGGCATTGGATCAGCAAAAACATATACAGCATTGGCTTTACAGACGATTTCGAAGCAATTTAGGTGTCTTAAGGACGCGATAATTGGTCAAATACGATCAGCAAGCAAGACGTTAGGCGAAGAGGATAGTTTGGGAACGAAGATTGAAGGTTCGAGGCTTAAGTTTGTTGATAATCAGCTAAGACAACAAAGAGCTCTTCAACAATTGGGAATGATCCAGCATAATGCTTGGAGACCTCAGAGAGGATTGCCCGAACGTGCTGTTTCTGTTCTTCGCGCTTGGCTTTTCGAGCATTTCCTTCACCCGTAAGTACCTAAAATTTCCGGAAAATGTTGCTACACCTGTGTCGGATCCTCCAAAGAATGCATATATTTTGGAGGATCCGCAGGCGAAGTACTATATTCTGATACATTGTGGCAATTTGTGTACAGTTATCCCAAGGATTCAGACAAAATGATGCTAGCAAAACAGACAGGGCTAACTAGGAGTCAGGTAAGTGATAAGCTATATTGCTCAGACTCTTCAAGAATGTCGATAGGTGCATGTCATATCCTCCAAAAATAGTATGATTTTGAAGGATCTGACACGGGTGCAGCAACATTTTTGGAGAGTCCGAGCAACTTAGGTGATAAACAACATTGGTCTTAACAGTTTTGGTTTTGACAAAGTTATGTTTCGGGACAATTCAGGTGTCGAATTGGTTCATCAATGCTCGCGTTCGCCTTTGGAAGCCGATGGTGGAAGAGATGTACTTGGAAGAGGTGAAAGAACACGAACAGAATGGAACGGATCAAGAAAAGACAAACAAATTAGGCGAACAGAACGATGATTCAACAACATCGAGATCCATTGCTCAACAACAGAAAAGTCCTGGTTCAGATGTCTCGAAGCAACACAACTCGACTTCAAAAATGTCAATGTCGAATGCCACTTCCATATCACCTATCGGTATGAGCATCCGTAATCAGTCTGCTGCTGGTTTCAACCTCATCGGATCACCAGAGATTGAAAGCATCGACATTACTCAAGGAAGTAGTCCGAAGAAACTGAGGAGCAACAACGACATGTTGCATTCGCCAAACATGGATGTAAAGCCTGATGAGGACCAAATGACGATGAAGTTTGGGGACGATAGGCAGGACAGAGATGGATTCTCACTAATGGGAGGACCGATGAACTTCATGGGAGGATTCGGGGCTTATCCTATTGGAGAAATCTCGAGGTTTAGCACCGAGCAATTCTCAGCGCCATACTCAGCAAGCGGCGCAGTTTCACTCACTCTTGGCTTACCACATAACGAAAATCTACCAATGTCAGCTACACACCACAGTTTCCTTCCCATTCCCACACAAAACATCCAAATTGGTGAAGCAAATCATGAGTTTGGTAGCCTAAACACACCAACATCAGCTCACTCAACATCAAGTGTTTACGAGAACTTCAACATTCAAAACAGAAAGAGGTTTGCCGCGCCCTTGTTACCAGATTTTGTCGCGTGACAAAACAACAGGAATTAGCAACAGACAACTTCAGTTGCTGAACAACAACATGCATTACCGACAGACAACTTCAGTCGCGCTAAAACAAGAACATGCATTAGCGAGTAGCGACAGACAACTTATGTTGCTAAAACAAGAACAGGAATTAGCGACAGACAACTTCTATTGTTGAACAACCAAAAAACCGATGTTTAGTATATTGTTTTGGGAATTATATGATCATGGTAGTGTAAAGAATCAAGAAACAACTTTTACATAGTTACATAGTCCTATACATTGCAGATGAAGAACCATTTAAGTTCTTCAAAAATAGATAGATTTTCTAGGCCTAGTTCTAGAAGATATATATATATATATGGTTGAGGGTTTGTATATTAATTTTGTTGATGCAGATGGCATAGTTAAATTGGGCTTGTTATATGTTGTTTTGGATGGTATAAAAAAAAAAAAATAATACTCCATCCATTTTTAGCCAATCTTCGTCAATTCTCTTTCCATTTTCAATCATAAATCTATTTTTTCCTAGCAAAAGCCAGCATCTTAACTAAGGGGTTCAAAATCGAAAAATGTGAACAAAAAAACTAATCGAAGGGGTTGAACATCTGTTATATATACAACAGCAATAACAACAACAACAACAACATACCCAGTGTAATCCCACATAGTGGGGTCTGGAGAGGGTAAAATATACGCAATCTATACCACTACCTCCGAAAAAGTAGAGAGGCTGTTTCCGATAGACTCTCGGCTCAGGACAAAAGATAGAAAACAAAACATAAAATAGGATGTAATAATGTAATAAAATCACACACTAGTACCCTACACTATCAAACCGGGCGCAACACCAAAGCACGGCTACCCCAAAACACTCATATCTACTAGCTACGCCCCACCCACCCGCACTAGCCCTCTAACCTAATTTGTGCCTTCCATAACTTTCTATCTAGGGTCATATACTCAGTAAGTTGTAATTGATCCATGTCACGTCTAATCACCTCCCTCCAATATTTCTTCGACCTACTCCTACCCCTGAAATCATCCAAAGCTAACCGCTCAGGGTTCGGATGAACCCCTTACTATTAGCTAGTTCCGCTCCTGAGCAAAATGAAAACATGTTTGAGTAAGGGGCGGAGCGTAATGTTGAATAATTATGTTGAATATATAGTAGATGCTGAATATTCAGTTCTTTGTATGCTTTATCATATTTTGAATCTGCTCAGTAAGAATTTTGATTCTGCCTCTGATCTTATCTTTCATAAGTTAAAAAAGTCTAATAATTACTACAAGTTATTTTCCTCTATAATATTTTAGTCCAAGGTTTCATTTGAGCCTATAAGTCAAACTATACAAAAGCAAAAGTCACACTCAATTATTTGATGAAAATGATTTTTCTATCATTCTCATGATGGATAATGGGAATTCAATTCAAATTATTTTCCCTCCTATAGATATTTTATAAAGTCAATATTTTGAACTTAGAAATTTTCACTATAATATGTTAAATGATTTTAGCATTTCATATCAACACTGGGTGCGCCAATAAGTCAACATTTCATTGAACTTTTTACGAAATATATATATTATAATACTTACTCTATTATTTTTACTTGTTCAATATTAATAAATACAAATTAATTCTGAATAAATATAGTTTTTGGTTTCAAACTATAGAGTCATTATTTCATATAAAACAGATGTAATGCATAAACGTGCCTTTTAACTTGGCCTCAATTTGCATATATATGCCCTCCAATTTCGAGAGTGCACACAGGTACTTAAACTTGTATAAAGTTAAACCAATAGGCGCATATGTCATAGGTGGCATAATACACATATAAATGTCATGTAGGACCCACGTAAAATGTGTGTCTCTATTTGTTCAACTTTATACAAATTTACGTGTCTACTCGTAGTGGCGGAGCCACCTTTCAGCGAGGGGTTCATCGGAACCCCTTCGATGTTAAATTATACTATTTTTACATGGTTAAAAATATTTTTTCTATGTATATATAGTAGATGTTGAACCCCCTTCGGTCAGTTCATATATTTTCTTCTAAACCCCCTCAAGTGGGAGGATATAAATATCAGTTGAGGTCAAGTTAAAGATCACGTTTGCATATATTATCTCAAATCTCAACATAGCTTGTTACACATGGAAATTTCAAGTTTATATGTATATAGATAGAAGGAATAAACACCTAACTAGACTAATACCAATATATGAATTATCTTCAAACTTTACTATCAAAGAATTTTATGATGGAAATATAAAATATAACCATTATTCTATGAAATAATCATCAATAACAACAACCCCACCCCACCCCACCCCCCCCAAAAAAAAAAAAAATACCCCTCAAAAATAGAAAAGATAGAACAAATAAAATGAAATCCTAATTTCCAATTTGGACAGATAATGATGGATCATTTGAAAATGAAATGAACCTAACAAAGGTAGTTACTTATAGATACAAGTTACACAGAGAATAATTTTGTTCTTAGAAATATTTCTTTGTTTGGGAAATTGTTTGATTAAATTTAAGTACTATTTCACTCTTTTTTAAAATAACATTTTATTTCAAAAGTGATTAAAGTGTTTTTTCTATCATGTTGCTAAAAATCTTTTTTTTTTGGGGGGGGGGGGGGGGGGGGGGGGGGGAGAGATAATCTTGCTTTTGTGATTCTTTTCTTATTTGTAACTATTTGATAATGATGGTTCTTGATTTTTGGTCCAAATGCAATTGCTTTTTAGCATTTTGGGTAGGGAATCGGAGGTCTCGGGTTCGAGCCTAGGTATGGAGAAAATCCTGTTGGGAGCATCACCCTCAGAATGGGTCCTACAATGCGTGATCCAAATTAATCGAGGCTTTAATGCTGATACCGGACACCGAGTGGGAAACCAAAAAAAGAAAAATTAAGAGGGATGGAAGGAGTTCATCAAAATCACCATCCCCGGAGAGGGGGGAAAGGTTTATCTGAAACTGCCTCGCTGAAAAATTACACTATATAAGGTTAAATTTCTTTTTGCATATATATAATAGGTGATAAAATTAGTTATTCCTTTTAGTTTGCCATAACTCTTTGGTTTAAAGTTGTCTCGGATGTAACCTATAGGTGATACATTCGATTGAGCCGCATGATCAGTTCTGATGCTTGTGTCAGTGTACGTTGCCTACACTAGTATTCCCCTGACGCAAGTGTGATTCTTCTCTAGACCCTACAGCTAGCCATAACTCTTTGGTTTAAAGTTGTCTCGGATGTGATCAATGGGTCATGCATTCGATTGAGCCGCATGATCAGTTCTGATGCTTGTGTCAGTGTACGTTGCCTACACTATTATTCCCTTGATGCAAGTGTGATTCTTCTCTGGACCCTACATAACCATGCCGTCCCTTGGTTTCAAAAACGGCCAAAAAAATTCAATTCAAAATTTTGTCTGAATTTATCCCTCTATCCTTCTCTACTTAAATATCAGACTTTTTAGTTCATTTATCGTAATACTCCGGAGGAGCACATGGAACATCTACGTAAAATCTTTCAACTACTCAATTTTACATCAAGAAAGAGAAGTACTCGTTCGTTAAATAAGAGGTAGACTTCTCGGTGCATGTCATAAACCAAATCAAGATAAACAAGGCCAAGGTGTCTACCATAAGGAAGTGGGAGGTGCCTACTTCCGCGACCGAGTTGTTGCTTCCCTCTTCCAATTCAAAACTCGAGAGGTAGTAGATGTGACCTGTGTGGTTTCGTTTCAACAACCTTCAATCGTTCTCAACGTTTTAGATCGAGTCGACAAAAAGCGCGAACAAACCCTAAATCCAGCTCCCTCAACCTTTGTAACATCGATATAGAAATCGAATACTTGATTACGAGGGTGTCGATAAATTTCAAATTCATGACTTACGTGTAATTCACACATCATACATAGAAACTTGGGGCAAATTCTTAATTGTTTACTCTATTACCATTTAGAGAAAAAAAATGAAAATAAATAAATAATAGATAAATAAATAAATAAATAATTGAACAAATTTTCCTTTGTAATGAATGGACAAAATTGAACACGTTTGTTTAAAAAAAAAAGAAAGGAATGAGAGAAAAAGACCAATTGTAACAAAAGAACTATATCTTTGACCAATTTCATGCATGGCACTTGTGGCCAAGATTGAACCAATATTATGAATAAATATGGTAGTATTATTTGGGAAACAAACTCAAATATGTCATCGAACTATTAGAAATTGTTCATCTATGTCATCTGTTATAAGTTTGGCTCATTTACATTACTGTTGTTGAAAGTTTGGCGCATTTATATTACTGCCGTTACAGAAAGGTTCATTCGTATCATTTATTTGTAACGATGAATTTTACAAAATCATGTTTACCACGTGACCTCTAATTAGATGTCCACATCACCAAATCCAATCAATCAATATTATCTAAAATAAAAAGGTACTCATCATATTGTTTGAATCTCCCATTTAGATTGAGAGATTTGTGAATGGAGTAATCATTTTTGTAATAAAAAAGTAATTTTGATTAATATGTCAATGGAGATAAGAGAAATGCCACCAACAACAACAAAACATACTGTGAATGGAGTAATCATTTTTGTAATAAAAAAGTAATTTTGATTAATATGTCAATGGAGCTAAGAGAAATGCCACCACCAACAACAAAACATACCTAGTGTAACCCACAAGCCGGCCGGGGAAGTGTAGGATATATGTAGACGTTACCCCTACCGTATCTTTTTAGGACAAAGAGGTTGTTTCCGATGGATCCTCAACTCATAAGAAAAGCTTTCGAAGTAGGGTTGAAGGGAAAAAAACGACAGCAAAGTGAGAGTAGTACGACCAACAACATACCAGTGTCCTACCTTTGTGAGGTAGGGAGGTTATTTACGATAGACCCTAGGCTTAAGTAGGGTTCCGGAGGTTCATGATTCATCGGAAAAACGACTCACTCAAACAACTTGCAACAATTTGTGACTAGCATAAGGATAACCATATGCATTCTATGCTGCTTGGACTCTCCAAAAATGCTGCCACATCCGTGTTAGATCCTGCATTCGTTTTGAAGAATCTGACACACACCTACAGACATTTTTGAAAAATTCGAGCAACATAATCTGTCTAACCGGCTCAAAAAAGAGAACAACAACATACCGAGTGTAGTCCCACAAGCGGAGTCTGGAGAGGATAGGATGTACGTAAACCTTACCCCTACGTTTGTGGGGTAGTGAGGTTGTTTCCGATACACTCTCGACTCAAAAGTTAAAATAGAACTACTTCAAAATAACTAACAAGCAGATTCAGATTTGGCCAAGAACATCAGCTGCCATATCTGTAGGAGCAAAGCTTTCAAATGTAAGAACATAAGTTAAGTCATCAATCATCACTTAGCATAAAAGTTTCAGAGCAAAATTCCAGTTTTTTTCGAGTTCCGAATATTGCTGAAAAGGATTGATACAACAACAACAACAACTACAAAAATAGAAGTTACTTTACAGAACCTAGGCCATTTTACGACGTCTTACCAGTTCGCTATGTCATAATTCAAAAGAATAAAAGAAAGTTTTCAGCACCTAAATCCTAGAATCGGCGAAAGTACAAGAGAAGTCATACTGCCTTAGCTGTATTGTGCTCTTCCGCGAGTGTTGTCAGCCTTCGCTTGGCAACCTTAGACCTGTAACACCATACTTCAAATGCCTCGGTGAGGTCTGGATATCGAATCTGTTGATTATCCAACCACTCAGTTAAAATGTCCGTCTGATCAACTGATGGCAGTGTGAGTATAATAGCAACGAATGCAGACTCCAACGATTGCCAGATGTCGCTATCGACTTTTACTGTGAGATCATCCTCGGTTTCCTCGGTGAATGAATCGACTAAAGGTTTCATGGTCTGGACAAAAGGAAGCCAGAGCTTCACCATGTGAAGTCGTTTAACCGTAGGTAACACAACTATGCCGTATCCTACCGCCTCTAATACTTTTGCGGTCACCTCAAGAACCTTCAGTTTTGTCTTCAGAATTTGATTTTCTGCGTCTTTTTGTTGAACGATTTTCACTAGTTTCACCGACAACTCCGTCCAGCTGCAAACGAAATCTCTGATAATCTCCAACTTTCCTAATATCTGACATGCCCATAACAAATCTGTCAAACAAGAATGCAGCGATTGCATTTTCCCAGCATCTGAAATCGATTCTTGGAGGTCACACGTTAGAGATTCTATGAGGCTGTTAAACCTAACAAACAGCTTCTTGACACATCGAATGACTTCTAGCTTTATTTCTTCATCAGCGGTTACTAAAGGAGCATCATCGTCCTCGGTGAGCATGTATTCAAGCTGTTCTTGAGCAGTGTTTTTCAGATCATGCAAGGGTGAAGGAGGCGATGACGTAGCAAATTGAAGGGTTGCGAGAAAAATCTTCATTACTGCAGTAGGATTGACTGGTTGGAGGCGAGCCAGTACGGGTTCCGCCTTAGATCCCATGCTTGGTATAGTATTTAATATCTCCTCCTCTTCAGCTTCCTCCCAAGGGACTGCTTCCAAATAATCCACGCACACTGCAATAATTCTCGGACATCCAAGCTTGACAGCAACTCGCAAAATGCCAAGTGCGTTCTTGACGCCATGGCAAACTTCTGTCATTAAGCCATCCGCGATGACATAAAAGAGTCGAAGGACATTGACATGGGAGTCCAGGTCAGGTTCTTCACAGTAAACCTCAACACAATTGCGTGAATCCAGAATCTGACATGTCGGCCAACTATCTGATAACCGATCAGCAAAATATTTGCTCTCTTCAACGAGAACATCTGAATGGCAGTAAAGCCAATCGTCACGGCCATCCTGTGTTCTAAGTCTTACGACAACATCACTGGTTGGTCTATCTCCAATCTTGCTTGATATCTTCAACTCATTAGGCTGCAAGGTGGAATGATAGAGGTTAGTCCAACAACTACATACCCAGTGTAATCCCACAAGTGGGGTCGGAGGAGGGTATTGAGTACGCAGACCTTACCTCTACCTTGTGCAGGTAGAGAGGCGGTTCCGATAGACCCTCGGCTCAACCACAACCACGACATTTAAGGAACCCACCGGAGCGGCCAAAGTAGTAGATGCAAGAATCAGCATTTTAAAACAAATGCATGTCCATGTCTCTTAAAGCAAGGGAAGGCCTAGCTTCCCTTAGGCAGCCAGGTGGACGCCAAAACACCTAGCAGCCATACACCTTCTGGCGCGAGGAGTTCGACTTTTAGCGTGAACATGAGGTGTAAGCCACCTGTTTAGCTTTTCTTCCCCATCATAAAAAAGAGAACATTTACGACAGGTATATTATTCAAAAGTTAAATATAGTAACCTATGCTATGTGTACACATTAAGAGAAAATGGAATCTTTCGAAAGTTTTACGTAACAAATATTAGGGGAATAAACAAACTTCCAACTTCCATGGATCCTTATATTCTCTTAATTTTCTATACTATGCAAAGACACTTACGGCTGTCTCCATTAATGCACAAGATTAATTGGTGTAGCTTTGATGCATTGTCGGATGCACAAGATTAATTGGTGTAGCTTTGATGCATTGTCGGACCTGCAAAACGAAAAGGATACATGACATCAGATAAAGCAAGATAGCGAAACAGCTTAAGTCAGATTTTGTATTCAATCAGAAACTATTGCATCGCCAACCAAGTCAAAAAAGTACAATAGAAGTTTCTTTTGGATAATTAAATTCCAACAGAACTTCTCGTCTTTTTTTCAATAGATAAAGATGTGAAACGAAAAACAACAAAACTGAATAAACATTAGATTTACCAATATTTTTTAACTTGAGATGCTCTATTTGGTCGACATAAAAACACATAAAAGAATCAAAAGAAGAAGTTGTAGAACTGCCATTAACGGTAACTTTTTCTAATGTGGTGTGTGGTCTAGTTTCCGTGCACCTCGTCTATTCCATCAAGTACCTACTATTTTCTCCCGACACAGGTATTCGGTAACTCTGCGCACCAAGATTTAGGACAACGGAAAGAATCTCCAAGGTTTACACCTTAGAGTAGTGCTCATCTGAAGCACTGGATAACAGCGAAAATAGACCTAAGACAAGCCCTAGATGTGATACGTTTACGGCATGTACTGACAGGGTATCTAATCCTGTTCGTTCCCCATGTTTCCGCATCTCAGCATCGGTAGGGACCCAAAGAGATGCCTTCGCTTTTGGTGTTCATTCATAGATCTCCGGATTTCACCCCTACATAGGAAGTTCCACTCTACTCTATCTCACTAGAGTGAATTGATAATATATTAATGTCTTGGGGATCGAAATCTATAATATGCAAATACATAGGGAACCACTAATCCAAGTCATACAAAATGGTTGGTAGATTAAGTCAGTTTCCAAAAACGGCAGACAAAAGCATCACCACTTATATTTACCATCTTTATCTAAATTGAATGTCCATGATCTTTCAATTTTCCTAAAAGAGAACGTTTCAGGTTATTATAACACGAAAAACCTAGTAACACCAATTTCGAAAAAAAAATAAAAAAAAAGAACTCTAGTAACTTTACTCTTCTGACCACGGGAATTAAAAGAGAGAGAAAGTTTCAGGTAATCATAACATGAAAAACTCTAGTAACACCAATTTCAAAAAAAAAAAAAAAAAAAAAACTCTAGTACCTTTACTCTTCTCACCACAAACTCGTTTGTTTTTGCATTATGAAAATATCATAACGAGGACATGACCTCAGATAGGAAGGTGTGGAGGACACAAATTAGGGTTGAAGTATGGTACGTAGGAGTGTGTCCTAGTAGATAGGAGTACATTGTCTTGTTGCCCTTACTAGTAGTCATAGCAGTATTTTTTTAGTTTCTTGTTCTTCGATTTCTAATGCTATCTAGTGTTTCGTGTAGTTCGATTGTAGAACCATTTTGCTGTAGTATTATTCTGTTGTTTCCGTACTATCTATTATCTCTTGTACTTCCATTACGTCCTTTGTTTTTGTCTTGAGCCAATGGTCTATCGGAAACATCCTCTCTGCCTCACCTCTCCTCTGAGGTAAAGGTAAGGTCCGTGCATGCTCTACCCTCCCTAGACCCCACTTTGTGGGAATATATTGGTATGTTGTCGTCGTTGTTGAAAATATCATGACGAGACTAATGAAACCCGCATGTTCTACTCTTCTTAACCTCATCTTTAAATACTGAAACAAAGTCAAATTAACGGTAGCATGATCATGAGTGTGTCATCTCAGATAGCTTAAGGATGTTGGATCGTCCTCTGACCTTCTACTTCGTCATCTTTTTGTCTTCAGAACTAGAATCAAGTATCAACTACTAAAAATTTGAAATGTAATATTAATTTTTTGCCTTCTCCGAGGACCAAGGGCTTGGAAGGACGTGAATGTACAATAGTCAAAGTGGAAGTCGTGTCATTTTCAAGAGTTAGCACGTGGCACTAGGTAAATTTTTAGAAGCGTAATAGTGCTTTACTAATTAAGCTTACATACGGTATTACAAAGTCTAACAAGTTCTATAGTAGCTGCAGCCAATAGACGTCTTTGACAAACAAGTTTGGACACATAAGCGTGCACGGATGATCAATAAAAGACTAAGAAATTATGTATTTATGTTAAACAAGGGAATGGAAAGTTAAGAACTAAGTTGCTCGAACTCTTCAAAATGTCTACGGATGCGTGTCGGATCCTCCAAAAATAGTGTATTTTTGAAGGATCCAACACAAGTGCGGCAACATTTTCGGAGAGTCCGTGCAATTTAGGTTACGAATGCAATCCAGCTCCAATAAGGCAATCATATAGAACCTTTTGAAGGGCCACCTCTCCGGCAAGTTCCTAGATCTGCTTGGTCATAAAATAGATCTTCTGGTGTATATGCTCGACGGCTAAACTACAAGAAAGAACTGAATATGGCTTAGTTGGAAAGAAAGGCCTGTCAGATTCATAAAGTCAGAAAAAGAAATTATAACTCAAATATGATATCCGTGCACGTAGCGACCACTACTAAAATAGTTTCTGACTGGCGCATCGTTATAATTATCACAGGTAGGAAACTAGATAGTTGTAAGTTTCAGTAATTTATCTGTATCTTCTCAGTTAATCAAAGTAGGCAAAATTCCCGGAAATTATCGATAGTAGCATCATTGATATGTAACATGATGTGATAGCAAATGAATCAAAATCAACCTACATTTGTCATTGTAATACACTACTTTTCAAGGTAGAAATTTTTCGGGCACTTGCGTACACATTTTTCAACAAAAATAAGTTACCGTTTGATATGCACTACCCCGAAGAACGCTCAAGACAGAAGTTGCTATAACTCGTAACTTTATAAAGCAAACAGCAACTACATTATCACAATCTGTTCAGCAAATTCAACTACTTAACAAAACATTTAATACTCCCTCCGTTTCACTTTGTTTTGTCTTACTTTCCTTTTCAGTACATTTTTCAAAAAGAATGTCTCTTTCCTTTTTTTGGGCAACTCTTCAGTTCTAACTAGAACTTTCCACCGGACATATTTAAGACCACAAGATTAAATGCATTTTGGTACATTTTGCATATCTTCAGTTTTTGACCACAAGATTCAAAAGTCTTCTCTACTTTCTTAAAGGCATAATACATAAACAGACACCCAAACTAAGGCATTATACATAAACAGACACCCAAACTTGGCCTAAGCTGGCAAGCAAACATTCCAACTTTGAGTATGCACATCTAAACACCTTTGCTCGTCTCCACTGTGCCAGTCGAATACTCCACCTTACAAATGGTCATCTAAACACTTCCAAAATTTTTTGTGTCACGTTAACATCGGGTGTCCACAAGGCACAGTGAAGACGAGTTGGGGTGTTTAGTTGTCAACTGAGACCAAATTGAGGCATCTAGATGTGCAAACTCAAAGTTGAAGTGCTTACTTGTCAGCAGAAGTCAAGTTTGAGTGTCGGTTTATATATTATGCTCTTTCTTAAACTCCATATCAAGTCAAAACTAGATAAATAAATTGAGACGGAGGGAGTAACAATTAGTAACATTTCAAAGAACCCCAAACATTTCCCAGATGGGTTAAGTTCATTTTTACCAACAACATGCCCAGTATAAGTTGGGAACCGGATAGGGTAGATTGCACGCAGACCTCACCACTACCTCAGAGATAAGTTCATTTTTACCAACAACATGCCCAGTATAAGTTGGGAACCGGATAGGGTAGATTGCACGCAGACCTCACCACTACCTCAGAGATAAAGAGGTTTTTTCTGATACACCCTCGGCTCACGGAAATATAGTCCAAAACAGTCTAGAAAAAGAAGTAATAGAAGTACAAGACATAGCAGATAGTAACAAAAACAACAGATAGCAACAAATATAGAAACTACACAAAATAATATGATAGTCGAAGTACAACGGTAAGTTCTTTTTTACCCTTTATTCAAAATGACATACATTCTCCTTCCCCTCATGAACCCCATATTCAAGATTATCAAAGCTTTCCCTTGTTTATTTCCCTTCACTCAGGCACGCATACCAAAGTCTTCCAAGTATATATCTGCAAATGTTAAGCAAAATGAAATCAAATCACCCACCACCACCGACAACAACAACAACAAAATACTCAGTAAAATCCCATAAGTGGGGTCGGGGAGCATCGGCGTTTTATTATGGGGGGTTAGGATATTAATAGTAACCACACGAAGAAGCCAAAGGGGTTCAACATCTGCTACATATACATATAAAATTAATAATATTTTCCGAATGAAGTTTGGATAAGCCCCCTCGGCCCTACTTAGCTCCGGCCTAAATTCCTTGGACTCTCCAAAAACATGGCCGCACCCGCGTCGGATCCTCCAAAAATGCTCTATTTTTGAAGTATCCGACACACACTCGATGACATTTTTGAAGAGTCCAAACAACATAGGCTCCGGCCCTATTGGAAACGCTAGAGTGTACGCAGACCTTACCCCTAACTAGCTTTGGCAAAACACCCCACCAACACAATCAGTTAAATCAAGCAAATGTCTACTGAATGAAACAGTTCAGCATCAAAAACCACTGAATTTTTAAAGATTGAACAACCTAAAGACTCAATCTTTTCACTCAATTTTTCTTAACAAGAATAAAAAAAAAA
>NC_061118.1:37886069-37929735 GCF_002878395.1 Capsicum annuum | reverse complement strand
GAGGAGAATAAAGAAGATGAATAAAGAAAAAAATAATTAAAAATAAATAAAGAAAATAAAAAAATATTAAAAATAATTTTGTAATAAATAATTTTCATTCTCTAAAGAGAGTGAAACACAATATCTTGTCATATCAGCGTTCAGGGGGTAATAATTTCACTTTAAAATAGTTCATCGGGATCATAGAATCCCTGCAAAGTATAGGTGTGTAGTTGAGATTTGGGGTAAAGGTTGGAGAGGCTTTTGACCATTTTCTCTTTTTGTATTGGAAACAAATTTTAAATTGATAGAAAATTAAATTAAAATCACAAATAAAATATGATGAAACAGATTCTTTATTGATAAATATCGTGAGTATAAATTATATTCCTTCCTTGATTTTTTCTCTAGTTTTTGTGATTTGAGGGTTGCTAGTAGCATATTCTTAAATATAGGTATAGGATAATTTAGACCTCCTTTCGATGTAATTGATCGCTAGAAAAGTTCGTCGACAATATCGAAAAGACAGTATTTGGTGTTCTGATCTTTTTGCGATCAATATTCAAAGAGTCTATGAAAATTCAAAATGCCTCTTCAAGAAAATATATTAGCCTTCAAGCTAGGTGTAAAGTCACCTTCAAAAAGAGTAGCAAAATTTTTTTGACGGTATTTATGTTAGGATTAATCATCAAGTAATGAATTTTGGATAATTTTAATTTATTTTAGATGTCTAATAAAGTTAAGTCCAAGGGTGTTTATAAGCTAATTTGACCAACTTATAAACTTATTTAGAGTCTCCGTCTAATTTTGTGAACCCCACATTGGAAAGATTAGTGTTGTAACACTCTTAAGGACCGTTTGGTGTAAGGTATTAAAATGAATAGTTTCGAGATAAAATAATAATTCAGGAATAAAATTTTTGGTGTTTTGTTTGGTTGTCAAGTTCGGAATAACTTATTTTGAGATTAACAAATAGTATCAAGATAAGTTATTTCATCCTTTTGGTGGTATAATACTTCCAACACAATTTATCTTAGGATAAAGCCATAAATGACAAAAATTATCCTTCAAATCTTTTGATTATCACTTTTCACGTGTATAGAGAGAAGGGTATTTTTGTAAATAAACAATATATTCTTAGAAAAAATACAGTGCATAGTATTTTTAGTATCACAAATCAAACAATCACTAAAAAATAATACCAGAATAAACTAATTCTAAGCATAGGGGTTGTTTGGTGTGAGGTATAAGATATAATAATTATATTATTACATAAAAAGAAGATAATCATTCTATACCATGATGACATCAAAGTCTACCATTTGTGATTGGATGAGGTTTAGACTTTGATATAATTGTAATTGTACAATTTTTATGTTTGCAACAAATTTTAAATTGAATGAAGAAACTAAATTGACATCACAAATAAAATATGACGAAACAGATTTTTATTAATAGGTATCACGAGTATAGTTATATTCCTTTCTTGATTCTTTTCTCTAATTTTTGTGATTTGAGGATTGTTAACAACATATTTCTTGAATATAGGATGCTTTAGACCTCCTTCCGTTGTAATTTACGATCGTTAGGAAAATCCGTCCACAAAATCAAAAAGGCATTATTTAATGTTTTGATCTCTTTTTAAATATCGTTTATGGGGTTTTGAAATGTCTCTTCAAGAAAACATGTTAGCTTTTAAGCTAGGTATACGATAAAATAGCCTCCAAAAAGCCTAACAGAAAAAAATTAATAATAATATTTATATTAGGATTAATCATCAGGTTATGAATTTTGACTAATTATAAACTTATTCAGAGTCCACACTCTTAAATACATCCAACTAATCTATTTGATTTGTACCCTTCTAGAGTCTCTCTCTCTCTATCTTTTTGTGAATTACACACTAGAAAGTTTAGTGTTGCAATGCTCGGGTTGTTTGGTGTGAGGTATAAAAAATAAATAATTTTGAGATAAAATGAAAAATTATTTTATTTCATGTTTGGTGTGAGGTATTAATTAGTATCGAGATTATTTATCCTACCATTTACATCATGGTAGGATGACTAATCTCAAGATAACTCTTTTCCAACCAAATAACCAGGACGGCCCCTGATCATTTGTTATGAGATATAAAGTATTATAGTCCCGAAATGAAATATAGAATTATTTTATTTTGTATTTGGTTGGAGGTATAAATTTGTCTCGGAATTATTTATTCTCCCATATACACCATAATGATGAAATAAGTTATCTTATATATATAATAGGACAACCAATTTCGAAATTAATTATTTCAAAATAGTAACTATTTTCCAACTAAACATCCCTTGCTCAGTTGAAACATTGACTTAGCTTTTTGACTAAACAGAAGAAAATAAAAATTAGAGAATAATAATTTAGAATTCAGATGAGAAATATATTCAATTTTCCATCATTCTAATATCGTTATTCTATATTACGTGTTGAATTTATTGACCGTGACTTAAACAAAAATTTGTTCATTTTTTTTTTGTTTTGGAAAGTTTGCTACAATACTATAATGTTTGATTTAGAGTTATTAAGTTATATCTAATCTATGTTGTTAATTAGTGTTATTAAGTGATTTTGGTTATAAAATATGTGAGTATGACTATGTATATTCCTTAATATTCTTTTATTTGATCTGTTGTTCAATGTATATTTTAGACAAAAGATAATGTGGAGATTCAGTTTATGTGTGTGACCTTCACACCTATCGTAATGATTAACGGCTCGTCTTGTTGTGACCTTCTCTTGAATTCTCAAAAAAAAAATTGTCGCTCCATCAGGGATGATAATCGCAATGGCGAGGGTTTAATTTGTTTATTTATCAAAAGTAGGGACTCACAAAAGACTGTAAACGACTTTTATTCTGTCCGAAAAATGTGACATTCCATGCACTTGGAGAGTGTTTTGTCGTGTTAGGTCACTAATGTATTCATTTTTGTCTTTATTTGACTCCAAGAATGAATTGGATTGAAACGATTTTCCTGTTGAATTCCTTTGTGTCTGTATTAATTTCTGATCGCACGGAATTTCCATAACCAATTTTCCATTTTTGATAGAAGGTGTTGTCTTTGGTACGGCTATTATTTTACACGATCCAGGAGCTTCTATAACGTTGATGTGAAAAGTCGATGGCACTTTGGATTGATCCGCGTTTTATTTATATTTTCTTTTCGTAAAAATTTTAATCAAGGATTAAAATGTCTTATTATCGAGAAAACTTTGGGCGTGACATAAAGTAGGAAAAATAAGCAATCCTCTTTCACGTTCATATCACATCAAGGTACTACAGAAAAAATTAGAGCAAAAATTGGTTCAATTTGTTAACATATTAATGATCTTTGAAAGATTTTATCTGATATTTTAAATATTTTTTGAGAATCTTCCAAAAGTTTATAGAATTTTCAAGATTAATATTCTTTTGGTAGTTGATTAGTTGATTGGTAGCTTGAATAATTTTCATGCAAAACAAACAAAAAAGTAACCAATAAAAAAAAATTAATATTTGGATATTCTACCTCGATACACGTGATAAAAAATATTTACATTAAGGATTCATTTGTTGGGTAGATAGTAATAATATACTACAATTTAAAAAAAAAAAAAAAAACATAAACATACATTTTAACTTACATATTTACACAAATTTCCCTCCTTATAAAATAATTACAAAAATCTCAACTAATAATGTATCTTCATTGAATATATTAAGGAGCTAATTATACATCTTAATGAATCCAAAATCAAAAAAAAAAAAAATATCGGGAGCTAATTATTTATCTTTACAAGAAAAAAAGTTGGATGTATTATGTATCTCGGCAGATTCACAATCGAAAAAATATATCGCAAGTTAATTATGTATCTTTACAAAGAAAGAAAAGATATTTTCATTGGATATATCGGAAACTAATTATGTATCTCGATAGATTCAAATCGAGATTTTCAGTAAAATGTTTGAATTTTTTGTAATTAAGTTCCAAATTATCGAGATTTATATTGTTTGCCCTACAATTTTACACTATTGGGATAAATTTTTGTTAAATGCAGAAATTATGGATTAATCACTTGATGGTATGGGTAAGTACTTCTCTGTCCTCAACTATAGTCGTTCGGTTGGGAACAAATTATCTCAGGATAGTTAATTTCGAAATTAACTATTTCGAGATTAGTTATCTCACTATGTATATGGGATAACTTATTCAATAACTAAAGTATAAATACTGTGATAAATAATCCCTTGACTAACTAATATTTCCAATCAAACATAGGATAAAATAATCATACGCTTCATCTTGAGACTGTTATAACTTATACCTCGCACCAAACGACCTAATTTTGAGTTTGAATCCTAAATATAGAGTCGTTCGTGTTTGGTGGAGAGCGTTTTACCTTCAGAGTGAAATCACTTGATTGCAGAAATGATATAACTAAATGAAATCATCATCCAAGATCGTGACGAGACAGTAAGTACCTCTTTATCATTGGAATGAAATCGCGTTTGATAAAAAGTATTTTATCCTCAAAATGATATATCAGTATCACCATACAAATTTAAATTAATCAGATTCTAAAACAGATATTCTATCATATGAAAAAACTTAAAAAGAAAAATCTAGCTAGTTATTGGTCTTTACTTTGACCAAAGTCAACCAGCAATCACATTGTGAGAAAGTATGACTATATTTTCTTTGACCAGTCTTATTATTTCCTTTATCAATTAATATAAAACTATATAAATATAAATTATATTAGTATAATATAAACCCTACACAATTTTTTCCACTCTATTAGTCTTCAGTCATCTTCATTTACTTCAGTCTTCAATACACTTAGCCGTTTTTTCTTACCATAGTTTTCTTCTTTCCACACTATCTATTATAACACCTTATATTATAACAACAAAAACTGAAAAGCCAAAAAATAATAATAATATTAATAATAATACATTTTTAGTTCAATTTTTTCTCTTCTTCAATGGATAATATTGAAGTTCCTGAGTATTTTATTTGTCCAATTTCTCTACAAATCATGAAAGATCCCGTTACGACGATAACCGGGATCACCTATGATCGCGATAGCATCGAGTGTTGGTTGTCCAAGAACTGTAATAATCGCACCATTTGTCCGGTCACGAAGGTGCACGTGCCACGAGGCTCTGACCTGACACCAAACCACACTCTACGGCGTTTGATTCAGGCGTGGTGCGTGATGAATGGATTCAACGGTGTAGATTTGATCTTGAGTAGTACTCCGAAGCCTCCGTTAAGCAAAACGTACGTCCTCAACCTCGTGCTTGATCTCTCGGTCCCCAGGACGGAGATCAAGACGTTAGAGAGGTTGGAGGTGTTGGCTAAGGAGAATGAGAGAAATAAGATGTGCATGGTCGAAGTTGGAGTACATAAAGCCCTAGTTAAATTCTTGATCCAATGTTACAAGAAATGTGACACTAATGGACTTGAAAAATCCCTAAGTACACTTTCTTTGATATGGGGTGATAATTATAAAGTCGAAAATCGCGAAGAGATATTAATCGATTCAATAACGTGGGCGTTAGGTCTTGATGATCATCGCGACATGCAGAGCCATGCAGCGATCAAGAACCACGCGGTGAGCCTACTGAGATCCATCATCCAAAAGGCGAATTCGACCACATTGGAGAGACTAAAACCCCAATTATTCGATACAATAACCGGTTTGCTACGCCAGAGTTACAGTACTACCACCATCATCGCGCAAAAAGGGGTCAACGACGCTCTGCATGTCATGCTAGACACCAGTCCATCAGCCAGAAATCGTAAAATGATGATCGAATCAAGGGCAATATTCGAGCTCATCGAGCTCGAAATCAATTATTTTACATCAAATAAAAAGACCAAAGAGCTTATTTTTGGGATATTATTCAACTTATGCTCTTGTGCTGATGGGAGGGCACAACTATTAAGTCATGCATGTGGAATTGCTATGATTACAAAGAGAATTTTGAAAGTTTCACCAATTGTTGATGAAAAAGGTATATTAATTCTTTGTTTAATTTCAAAATATTCATCAACAAGTGGGGTTCTACAAGAATTTTTGAAAGTTAAAGTTGTGTCAAAGATTTGTACTATGATTCAAGTTGATTGTCCTTCATATCTCAAAGATCAAGCCAGGGAAATACTAAGATGTCATTTTGATGTTTGGAAGAATTCACCTTGTGTTGAAGTTGCTACCTTAACAAGGTATGCTTAATGATCATTTACAAGTTTTTTTTTTTTAAAAAAATAATTTATTTTTTTAGTTTTTCATTCAGTTTTCTGTATCTGCTTTCAGACTCGATTCATAATCTGAATTCGTGTTGGAGAATTTCAATTTTGTGATTTTTACGAGAATTTTTTTGGTTTTCCATCTGATGTCTGATATTCAGTTTGAGGTGTGGTTAATTGATTTCGAATCTGAAATTCCATTTTGGGTGTATATTACAAGTCTTATTTTGATGAGAGGGTCTGTATCTTCTTTGAGACTCGACTGATAATCTGAATTCGTGTCGGAATATTTCAATTTTGTGATTTTTACGAAAATATTTTTGGTTTTCATATGATGTCTGGTATTCAGTTTGAGATCTGATTAATTGACTTTGACTTTGAATTTGACATTCCATTTTGGGTGATTATTACAAGTCTTATTTTGAGAGGGTCTGTATACGCTTTGAGACTCGACTAATAATCCGAAGTCATGCGGAAAATTTCAATTTGTGATTTTTACAAGAATATTTTTGGTTTTTCATCCGATGTCTTGTATTCGATTGAGAGACTGATTACTTGACTTCGAATATGAAATTTTATTTTGAGTGATTATTACAAGTCTTATTTTGAGAGGGAAAACGTTCCTTTACCAGAGGTAAATTCTTTCACTGGGCTCGAACACGAGATCTCATTTGATATATTCGAAGCATCAAAATTAATTGATGATTATCTCATATTATATTACTAAAATTAATATTCGAAAAAAATTGTAGAATTTTCTTGATATATATAAAGTTAATCTCATGTAATAATGTTAATAAATTGAAATCATTTGCAAGTAAATGAAGAACTACTTTATTTGATATCCACTTGTACAGAATTATAGATGACTTATTTATTGAACCAAATTTCAAACTTCATCTATTCAAAATATTACTTTTGACTTTATTTATTGTGTTCAATAAATTTGTAGGGCTAGCTCAAGATTTTTAACCAATATAAAATGTTGATTAAAACTAGACCAGGTTTAAATAACCTAAATTTTCTTTTATGGAGGTTTTTTTTTTTTTAAAAAAAAATGTTTTGTTTATATTCTAATTAGGGTATATGGCTTTTTAAGTTAAGTGCAACTGTGGAGTACACCTTAAATTGATCTGTTGTCCATCTATTTATATATATATATTTTTAGGGCAAGTTTTATATTAATTAATCGGTCAAAAATAATTATATTCGCTAGCTAAATATACAGAAAGAATATATTTGTTACATTATTTTTATCTAAAATGTATATTTTATGTATATGATACATTAATATACAAAAAAACATATATTTGCTGACTATTATTTTGATGGGTATGTCCATTTCTCTATTTATTGAGATGATTGTAAGCTTGTTCTAATTTATAAGTTAAAGTTTTCCTAACTATTTAATTTAGTTAATACGTAAAAGAACTCCTAAGTACAAAGGAAAAAGGATTTTCTTTATGAAGCCTCATTTTCAAGGCGGGGCTAATTATGTATCTCGACAGATTTAAAATTGGAAAAAATATATTGAGAGCTAATTATGCATTTTTCCAAAGAGAAAAATGTATCTTCGTTAGATGTATTATGCATCTTGACAGGCCCAAAATAAAAAAAATGTATTAGAAGCTAATTATGTATCTCTATAAAGGAAAAAATGTATCTTTATTGAATTTATTATAAGTAAATCGCGTATCATAAGCTAATTATGTATCTCTATAAGTAAATTGTGTATCTCGACAGACCTGAAATCGAAATTTTTCAGTAATTATGTAAAATATTAAGATTTTTTATAGTCAAACTCTGAACTATCGAAATTTATGTTGTTTGCTGTATTATATTTTATAAGTTTAATGAAGCTTGACTTTGTCTTGGTTTAATTTGTTGGTCTCGAGGTATATAGATGATTGCTTGTATTTTTGATCTAATTTTCTTCTACAACTTGGGCAAATAATATATTATATAGGTATTTTTTTTCATCCATATATTATATAGGTATTGATTAATGATCATGGAGTCAAAGTTTCTTAATTTTGAAAAAGGGGGCTTTCTTAATTTTGAAAAAGGGGGCCAAAAAAAAAAAAAAAGTTTGAGCTTTCTATCTTAATTTTGAAATGGTATATGAAGATATTATATAGGATTAGAATTAGATTGTCAAAATGAAGAGTTGTTATTTAGGTACTAATAAAAGAAGGATGTCTATCAATGTAAAAATGTAAGTTCTATAGAATAATTATAAGATTGATTAATAATGTGTAATAATTATTGGGCTGCTGATGTCTAACATATTCATAATGAACTCGTTTATTTTTAATTGTACTTTTTATTTTTACTCGTTGCTAAATTATAAATAATTTTTTATTTTGCAAGTTCTGGATACATAATTAGCATCCGGATACATAATTTTGAAGTTAAGATACATATTTTTGAACTTATGCATGGAACAACTACTTCATTTTTGCTCAAATATAATTAGCATCCGAATACAGAATATTGATTACTGAGATATATCCGTTTCTAAAACTACTTGATCGAAATACATAATAAATTAAAATTCGTTTCTGAAACTACTTGGTTGAGATACATAATAAATTAACTAGACCAAAGGAAAATACATAACTAAAATTATGTATCAAAAAAATTATTATGGATTTGTGAATGTATCCCGTTGTTTTAAGAAAAAAAAAAAAGATTTAGATAATTAATAAAAAGAAATCTGTAGTTTGGTAAAGATAAATTGCGGTGTTATATAATTTGTTATTACATATATTCATTCTATATATGGTCATAAAAAATTGGATAAGATTAAAAATGACCACATTCGCTGAAAGCTGTAAATAGCATAATAAAATAAAATGCGAAAAGATCGCTTGAGATAATTTGAATATATTTTGTGTCAGTCTATAAATGTATAATTGATTTGTAATTGTAAAAGTACAATAAGTGAAAAGAGTTAAAAGGAGATGTGGTACAATTAAAATTACATGAAAGAAAGTTATCTTAAAATATCTACAAATCAGAGTAAAAATAACTAAATTATGATTATTATAATATATTAACTTATTTTAGTTAGTGTGATGCTGATACAAAATAGGTTAAAATAAAATAAAAATTTATATAGTCGACTCTAACTGAATAATAATAGTGTCTACCCAAAGTATTTTCTAACAATGAGATGTCAGTTGATATAATTAATGAATTTAAATAAACATCATACAAATTTGAACAAGAGAATGTATCTTTAAGTATGGTAACTTCAAAAAAAATTCAATATGTGTTATGATGGGACGATTAAGATTTCTTCACTCTTAGTTAGAGGATTTGAGTTTAAACCCTGGGAGTAAAAAGAAATATTGTTGAGAGCGTCTTGCTCAGAATTAAATCCTGTAACACGATTCTAAATTCGTCGAAATTTTCAATAAGAATACCGGGCATCAGATGAGAAATCAATTTTTTTTCCTAAAAATGAAAGGATAATTTACATAAACCTCAATCCTTTAGTAGCTAATTACTCCTTAACCTCATTTTTTTTCTAAATTACATTAAAATCCTGACTTTAAAATAATTGGATACCTTTTATTGGGTAAGATACATCACTTTTCGATACATAACTAATCAATCAGTTGAATTTAAAGCAGAAATAGTTCTTATGTATCAGTAATACAGATCTTATTTCGATACATATAAGTCCTACATCTCAGTATTTTCAATCAAATACATCATTCTTATGTTTCTGTGCACAAAAATCAGTATGATACATAACATTTGTACCCTTTCTACACGGTCCCTTAATATATCTTTATGTCATTCACAATCTCGTCATTAATGGCGAATACTTCATGAAACCTGCCACACAATACTCTTCTTCACCTCCATTGATATTTTCAAGTAACAACTTTGTAGAGACATACTAGATACATTTCGTGCGGTATTTATATGGTCTGTTAATGAAGAATTTAGGGATGACATTGATGTGGTTGAATGACGAAGATAGAGTTGAGGTGAGTTTATACGTGAAGGGAGTATTAAATTAATGGAGAAAAAATGTTTCTTTATGACGTATTTGTGTAGTTTAGCGAGAGGAGGTAAAATAAATAATTTACGTAATTATTTTAAAGGATTGAAATTTAAGCATAATATTATAGATCCGTCAATATGGGTCAGGTCCGTTGGGCCGTCCGACCCAACCTATAATTTGATGGAGTTGGGCTTCAATTTTTGCGACCCATTTAAGAACAGGGCTTTTTAGCCCGGCCTAGATAAGCCCATGGCTCGTAGGGCTTGAGAAATGTGGGTTGGGCTAGCCCATGGGCTGGCCCGTAAGTCAAATACATGCAACTATTTAGATTGCTTATTAGTATTTTTATTTGGTTTGAAGGATATCATGCCAAAAGTTACTTAATTTCACAATTAGGAATATTTTTGTTGGAGACTTAATTAACAAGTATTAACACTATGCAATATTATCTGATAATATTTATGTTTATTAACATTCTAAAATTAAATTATAAAATATTTTTTTAAAAAAAGTGGGCTTGCCCGTGAGCCCCGCAGCCCATAGAGTAATATTGTGGGCTTGGTGTTTTTTGGCCTATCATTTTGATGGATCAACCCAATCTAACCCGTCAAACTCAAAGCTCGTGTGGGCTAGCCCGAATGGGCTAGCCTGAATGGGCTTAGCCGACCTGTTTTGACAGCTCTACATAATAATAATAAGTTAAGATATGGTTTTATTTGGCAGGTCATGGGCTAAATCCATTTTAATAGCCCATAATCATTTTCAAGTTGAGGCCCATCTTATGACTCTAGCATTGGGCTTAAATATAACTATATTGTGCAAAGAACATAAAATGCGATAGTTTGAAGTTTAATTATAGAAAATTTCAATATTTTGCATAATTAGTATAAATTTTAATTTTGAATATATTGAGATACATAATTAGCTCTTGATATATCCAACAAAGATATATTTTTTTCTTTGTAAAGATACATAATTAGCTGACGATACATTTCTTATCGATTTCGAATATATCGAGATTCATTATATTGATTTTGGGTCTATCAAGATACATGATACATCCAACGAAGACACATTTTTTCTTTGTAAAGATACATAATTAGCTCACGATACATTTCTTATTGACTTCGAATCTATCGAGATACATTATATTGATTTTGGGTCTGTCGAGATACATGATACATCCAACAAAGATACATTTTTTCCTTGTAAAGATACATAATTAGCTCACGATACATTTCTTATCGATTTCAAATCTATCGAGATACATTATATTGATTTTGGGTCTGTCGAGATACATGATACATCCAACGAAGATACATTTTTTCTTGTAAAGATACATAATTAGCTCACGATATTATTATTTTTTTGGTCTATCAAGATACATAATTAGCTTCCCGATACATGCAAGGAAGATACATAATTGGTTGGGATTTTAATACTTACTTTATAAAGGTGAAAATTTATGTAATATGTAAGTTAGGGTGTATATTTATGTTATTTTTCGAACTATTTTTAGAATTTTGTATGGATTAAGTTATTTTAATTCCCAACTACTGTATTAGGGTATTCACATTGTGAAAAATTTCTTATAATACTCATTAGATTGTTTATTGTAACTTATAACACTATTTTTTTTTTGTAATTATTGAATTGTATTTTTAATTTCAAGCTGTAGCAATTTTTATAATTTTTTATTGTTTTTTTTAAATTGTTTAATAATTATGTATTACGTGTTATGCATGTTCCTAGGCGAGTCGTAAGCGTTAAGGGGTCATTTGGTTGGAAAATAAGTTATTTCGGTATTACTAATCTCGGTATTAGTTATTTCGAAATTAGTTATCCCACTCTCAAGAAGGAATAAAAAAAACACTAAAATTTCAAAATAATTAATCTCGAGATGAGTTATTCGATAAATTTTATTCCAAGTAAATATTAAATAAGTTCATGTTAAAATTAATTTTGAGATTAGTCATCTTAGGAATATAATCCATGCAAAATGAAAACCCCATACATGAATCTCAAAGTATATATTGCAATTATATCATGCCCCACAAATTTTTAAAAGTCATCTTTAACTACCATAAATATTTTTTAAAAAAATTATTTTGACCAACTGTTTGTATAGCTGCTTCCATTAATACTGTAGCTGGCTAGGACTTTTTTTTTCTAAGTACAAATAATGAAACACGTGTATGCAATTGAGGCACCTATCCATTAGGATAAAGTATCTTTCATACAAGATTAAAAAAATATATATATTTTGTTTTTAATTAAAAATACTTGATTATGATTAACTTAATGTCTGAATGTTAACATCCTCTATCGAGTAGTGTGTTTATTATTTGTGATTACATACAACAACAAACTCAGTGTATTTTCACACAGTGAGATCTGGAAAGGGTGAAATGTATGCAGTCCATACCACTACCTTCAGAGAAGTAGAGATGTTTTTTCCGATAGACCCCCGGCTCAACACAAAGAATAATAATCAAAGCTGTAATAAAGAAATAACAGAAATAAGACATTCACAAAGTAATACCCTACACTGACGAACCAAAGACACCTACCACCCCCATACCCTCCTACTATCGGCTCCAACCTATGAACATAGCCCTAAGACTATCAATCCGGCTATTCCAAAGCTCTCCTAACTACTGGCTGTGACTCCCCCACATGCACTAGCCTTCTAACCTAATTTGCGTCCTCCATACTTTCCTATCTAGGGTCATGTTATCAGTAAGCTGTAACTGTTTCATGTCACGTCTAATGACCTCTCTTCAGTATTTCTTCGGCCTACCCTTACCCCGCCTGAAATCATCCAAAACTAACCTCTCACACTGATTACATTATTTAAACATATCTGATATTTTTCATTTAGAAGTTATTCGATTATTATATGATTCGTTTTATTTAAGTCCATAGCTATAATCAAATTATATGCTCAAATAAGTCAAATATTCATAATTTGATATGATAAACATTCTTATTATTTTAATTCGCATCTCACGAGTTCTAATACTATTTTTATTAGGTTACATCACATGTGCAAAACAATATTTAGGTTTATAGAGGGAACATAACCAAAAAAAAAAAAAAAAAAAGTACAGTTTAACTTCATGCATGTATAACTAGAAAAATGATATACCAAAATGATGACAGGAAATAAATTATATAAACAATTTTTGAATTTTTTTAAAATTAGATATTACAGATATCTAAACACTCCCAACAAAATTCAAACTTGGTCTCTTATAGCTTTTGTTTTAGGACCCATTTGGTAGGCCGTATTAATTAGAATAATCCTTGGATTAAAATTTAGTTCCATTCAATACATTGTTTGGTTACTTTTTTTAACTTAATACATGGATTGCTTATACAACATATGTGATATTATTTTATCCATAGTAAATGGAGGGATAGCTAATCCAAGGTTTAATAATCCATGGATAAGACCCCTAAATGACCAAATTATCCCTCAATTTCTTTTTCTAAATTCCTTTTATAATTTGATGTCCTCTTTAATTATATTGGGTTAATTATAAATGTCCTATATAATTTTTCAAATTCGATTCATTGTAATTTGATGATTTCAAATGTTTGCTTTTTTTTATTTTTTTTATTTTTTTAATATATTTGGTTTGTTTTACTTACTAGTTTGAATTTTTCTTCGTAGAGAAGGGTGCTTTTTAAATAAAAAAAAGTTTAGTTTATGGATTGATGACTTGAATATTTATTTATTTATTTTAAATAAATTTTAGGTATTTAAACATCTATGTAGCCTTAAATCTATAATTTAAGTCATATTTGACATATAAAAAAAATATTGAAAGTACACTATGCTATTAAGGATTTTCGTAATAACACAGTATACCTTAGTAACAAATTTTTAATATAGTAGTATTCTAGTTTTTAACTTGACTAATTTAATACAACAGGAAATCCCACAAAAATTCAAGGTATAAATGTAAAAAAAAATCTTTGTAGAGTTTTAAATCAAATACAATCAATGGTATATTTTATTTTTAATACAATGAATCAAACACATGATAAAAAATAATTCAAGCATTGTAATTTCTGCATTATTAATCCCTGTATTACTAATTCATGTATTATCTATATTCCTACCAAACGACCCTTATTGTACAATATAATGATAACTAATTTTAAAATTTACTTTTTAAAGTCTTATGGCTGCTTGAAAGGGACATATATACTAAATAAAATATTAAGGAATAAATAATTTAAAAAGTTGCAAAAGAGTTACTATATGAATCCCCAAATATGTTTATGAATATAGTAAAAGTAATACTAAAAATTATTTGAGGAGTCAAACAATATGTTTACGATAAATTTTAAATGTTTCAAATTATTACCTATATTAATTTATACTATACTTTTCATGTAGTAGTTTTTATCTTTACTAAAATAATCTAAAAAATTAATGCATTTGTAAGTCGAAACTATTTCCATTACATAAATAATAAGTTTAAGATTTTTTCGAAGAGTATCAGTTAAGTGAGGGACTATTAGTTAATTTAATTTAGGATCTAAAACTATTTACATAAATACAATTATCCCCATAGAAAGACCTACTATAAATCGTTTAGCGAACTACTAAATTTAATAGGTTATTAAAGTGTTTAATTTTAGGTTGTTGAAATGGAGCGAAATTCATCTGATAATGATACAAAAATTTCCATCAATAAGTTTTTTAAATCTCCCGATCCAGTAATTTAAATAACAATTGCTATCGACACTCTGATTACTCCAAAAAAATAATTATAAGTCTCCAAGCTAACATTTGATCTATTTATTACACATTAATAGCATTCGACTATTTCAAATAAGAAACCAAAAAACCAAAAAAAAAAGGGCATATATATAAAAGGAGAAAGAAATATTCACTAGTGCATTTAATATTACATGTGGGTCTTTTTCTTTAATAATAAAAATTGAAAAATCATGTAAAACACATGTTTAAATTATTAGTAATTCTTATCTTAGGCTGAATGGACATCCACCAATTTCCTAAGTCAATTAACTTTTTTCTTTTCTCATATTTATTCGTTCATATTTGATTTGATCGGTATCAAAATAATAAATAGAAATAATAATTTTATTATGTCATCGCTAATTATTGAAATATGTCTTTTACATATAGTTCCTGCATGTAAGCCTAATAAAATGATATATATTCATCATTAAATGCAGGATTGATAGGTTTTGCGAACACCGGAGTTATTAGAGTTATGACGTTATATTCGAGACAAATTATGTATAATTATATAAAAAAATATATAAAAAGTTGCATAAGATTTAGAAAAGTACTCAGTAACCAAAAAGATAACTGGATGATTTAATTTCTAAGTAGAATCGAAAAAATTTAGACATCAATATCCATCCGAACCTCCAGAGCACCCACAATTCTTAAATTATGGATCCGCCACTATTGCTAGTAGCTTTTAATAAGTCCAGCAAAAGGGTCGGGTCAATCTACATTCAACCTAATTCAAGTATTCAAGTTGGTGAACCCTCAATAGAAATAACCCGATTGGGCTCGGAAGGAGGCCGCCGAACTAGGGTTACCAATGAGGCGGTGCACCAGCAGGACAAATAAATCAGGAGCAGACCTATAGCCAATTTTTGAATGTTTTAGCGCCCGTTAAATATAACACAAATTAGGTATAATTATATAAAAAATATATATATAATTTGATATAATATTTAGAAATGCACCCAGTAAGGCAAGAAAATAGATGAGTGCTTTAATTATCAAGCGAAATCTTAAAACTTTAGATGCCAACATATGTATTTGAACCTTTCAAGCATCTACGATCCATAAATTCTAACTCCGTCACTTGTTGAAAGTCGAAAATAACTAGAAAACGGAGCCAAAATGGAAATTCAGACAAAAATAATTATTAAATAAAAAAACACGTCTACGTAGTAGTAGTTGTTGTCACGTCGGCAATTGGCAAATGTCACATTCTATCATTCTATCACTAAATAAACATATGGTAGTGTAATAAATACCTAAATTATGAACAATGACGAAATTAAGATTTTTATTAAGTAATTTAAAAGTGAATAAACGAACTAATTGAATTTTTTTTTAATATTTACTGCATATATATAAAAATTAATTTTATTATATATAAAGAATTTAATATTTTGCTGAAAGGGTTTGAATGAACTCGAAATATACACTAGCTCCAACCCGAACACGAATTAGACATAAGAAAATGAACGATGCATGTGTTTTTATTTATTTTGAAAGTCAAAAGTGTGCTGTATTTTTCATTTTTTCTACTACGTACACACACTTGGCCCACGTAAATACACGTTCTTCAGGAAATGAATTCCAAAGAATTCAATAATTTTGAAATAAATAATTGTTTCCAATTATATCCTTAAACTAAAGAATTATAGTAGTATTTTTCTTTAATAGTGCTCAATTCTTAAAAAAAAAAAATCTAATAAATAAAGATAGTGAACGTTAAATGAGCTAAAATAATATTTATTTCAAGAGGGAAGGAGTATATGTCAAGCAATTAAACACTTATTATTAAAATATGAGATTGCCGTCTTAAATTTTAAAACTCATAAAATTTAATATTTGAATCCGCCTTTGCATGCAATTTATTGAAAAAATAAAAGAGATTTTTAAATCTTATGCTCATTAATTCATTATAAAATAAAAATATGTATATATATCAAAAGTCTTTTAAATAATCTTAAATAGGTAGCATATTGAAATTTAATTAATGTACAAAATTTTTAAAAATTGTTTTTTTCCTCGAGCTGTAAACAATCTTTTATTAAATTAAATAATTATAAAAGGAAACACCCATGTAAAAGTCTTCTCCTATTTGCGTGTTTTGAGTTTTGACTTTGAAAATCTCTATATATATATAGCCACAACCAAACACACTTATTTTCCAAACCAATTCACTACTCATCTTTATAAAATTTCTATCTAAATCTCAACAAATATATCTTCAACTTCTTCATCTACTCAAAAATAATCTTCTTGTTTTTAGTCATATTTGCAATCTTTCTTATAAGATTCTCCTCCTTCGAATAATCTTGAAAAATTTTCAAAGTACAAATGGAAGAAATTGAGGTACCACCTTATTTCCTCTGTCCGATTTCACTGGAGATGATGAAAGATCCAGTCACGATCTCGACTGGAATAACATACGATCGAGAGAACATCGAGAGATGGATATTCTCAGCTAAGAACAATACGTGTCCGGTTACGAAGCAATCCCTTACGAGCATAGAGTTGACCCCTAATGTCACTCTACGACGATTCATCCAATCGTGGTGTACTCTCAATGCGTCCCATGGCATCGAGAGGTTCCCTACACCGAAGCCTCCGGTCAGCAAAGCTCAAATCTTAAAGCTCATGAAAGAAGCGAAATCGCGCGAAATGCAAATGAAATCACTCAACACACTTAGATCCATAGCTTCTGTGAACGATGCTAACAAGCGTTGCATGGAGTCTGCGGGCGCAGCAGAGTTCTTAGCCTCTGTTGTGATTGATTCGAGTGATGTGTTGGGTGAAGAGGGTTTCATGAGTACTAAAGATGAAGCATTAAGCATCCTCTACCAACTCAAGTTATCAGAAGATGGATTGAGGTCACTCATCACGAGTGGAAATGGTGAATTCATCGAGTCACTGACACGCGTCATGCAGCGTGGGAGCTATGAGTCAAGGGCTTACGCGGTGATGCTGATGAAAGACATGTTCGAAGCATCCACACTACCAACTCTATTTTCGAGCTTGAAGAAAGAGTTCTTCGCTCAAGTGGTTCGAGTCTTGAGGGATGAGATCTCTCAAAAGGCCACCAAAGCGTCATTGCAAGTGCTAGCGCACGCGTGTCCATTTGGGAGGAACAGAGTGAAAGCAGCTGAGGCAGGAGCCGTTAGGGTTTTGGTGGACCTTCTGCTCGATTCATCCGAGAAAAGGACCTGCGAACTGATGCTAATCTTGCTGGATCAAATTTGTCAGAGCGCAGAAGGGAGAGCCGAGCTGTTGAATCATCCGGGAGGGTTAGCCATCGTCTCGAAGAAAATACTTAGGGTTTCGAAAGTAGGGAGCGAAAGGGCAATCAAGATATTGCATTCGATATCAAAGTTTTCATCAACACAAAGTGTTGTTCAAGAGATGTTGAGTTTGGGTGTTGTGGCAAAGCTTTGTTTGGTACTTCAAGTTGATTGTGGAAGTAAAGCTAAGGATAGAGCTAGAGATATTCTCAAAATTCATGCAAAGGCATGGAGGAATTCTCCTTGTATACCTATGAATTTATTATCTTCATATCCATTTTAGGAAAATAGGACCAAAAGAGCAAACAATTGTAATGATTTGATAGAAATAGGAAACACAAAAAAGAAATCAGTAGAATGATTTGTGTACATATTTTTATTTTTTTTCAAAAAATAGGAAAATTGAATTGGACAAAATTGTACTTGAAATTTAGTAGTTCATATACATCTTCTCGAATTCAACTGTCCTATTTTATTTTATGTACTTTAGATTATTATAATAATAATTATTTTTATAAAAGTAGGTACTATTTATTCACTAGGGAGTGCTTACCAGAGCGGAGCTAGCATACAATGAGGGGATTCATCCGAACTCACTTCGGTGAAAAATTACACTGTTTATGTATAGTTAAAATTATTTTTTATGTATATATAGTAGATATTGAACGCCTTCGACTAGTTCGTATATGCACTTTTAAACCCCTCAATAAAAATCCTGACTCACTGATACTTACTATCTGAGCAACTTCCCCTTATCGCAACTCAAGTCCTTAGCTTTATAAACTCCATATGGTGATCAAATACTAGTACTTTATCAAGTGTATTATTAGGACTTTATCAAGTATTGTTAGGAATAATTTGAATTAAGAAGAAGTGAAGTAATACTTGGTCAATTCCCTAATACTTAAAGGTGATTGTCTTAATTAAATTTTAAATTATAAAATTAAAATATTGAATGTACCACTGAAACTATAAATCAAGATTATAATAAGTAATTAGAAAACTTGAAATGGAAGAAAGGGAGTATACCTAATTAAGTGAATGAAAGTTTATTTGATAAGAGACGTAAATGCATTAAAGAGTTTGTCTAATGGCCAAAAGATCCCAAAAATTTACCATCTTTTTATTAGATTTTTGATATTTATACTAAATTCGATTAAATTTGACTTTACACCAAAAAGTCCATGTCGACGGTAAATTCATATACCTAAGGCTTTAATTTGAAGATGAAGGAATATTTATCATTTCTGTCACAATAATTCTTATTGATAACGGAAAGGTGCTTAATATACCTTTCAAGTATTGGAAATGATCCTAAAATATTCATCTTCCATCTTTGAGCTCTAATATCCTTCCGGGCCATCTTTAGGCTCTAAAATACCTTCACATCAATCTATAAGTTCTATTTTACACCTCCCCCCCCCCCCCCCCCGGTTATTTTTTACACACACTTCAAAAATTAATAATTAAAATTTTCATTTGATATGTGACAATTTCTTATTGATTGAAATTTTAATTAATCAAAAAATTTATTATTTCACAAACTCAACCCTAATCCACGTAAAAAAATCAAATCCCAGAACCCAAATTGATTAACTGAAGTATCTAAAAGTATAGAGCTACAACTACTTGATCAATGGATCAATTACAATCACAATAAGTTCATTGATCAAGTAGTGGTAGTTGTCTATTCTTTTAGATACTTTAGTCAATCGATTTGGGTAATTTTAAGTGGATTCAGGTTGGATTTGTGAATTAATAAGTTTTTAATTAATTAAAATTTCAATCAATAAGAAGCTATCACATTTCAAATAAAAATCCTAACTTTTAAACTTTAAAGGTAGAAGAAGAATATTTTAAGATCATTTCTAATACTTGAGGAATATATTACGCCCTCTTCCGTATTGATAAAATCAATTTAGCATAATTATTTATTTATAGGTACAAAAAGGAACAAAAACAAAATACAAGTACATAAGTTATTATTCTCTATTCCTCTTTCTTCCCTTAGTTTTTCCCCTTTTTAGGTAAAAGTCTTAAATTTACATCTTTGTATTGAAAATTAGTCCAAAAATAGCCAAATTAATGGTCCAAGTTGAAATGAGCACATAGTAATTACTCCAATCAAGAGTCAAATTATCAAATAATGATGGCTTCAATTGATTAAGAGTAGTCAACCAAGTTCACACAATATATATATTTCCAGTTTCATTTTACATGACTTTTATACTAAAATTAAATATTTCAGTTTACTTATCCATTTTTAGAAATTAAGAAAATTTATTACTTCTTTTTCTTATTACTTTTAGTATTAAATAAATATATAAAATAATAATAGTAGTAATAACAACAATAGTAATAGTAGTAATAGTAAGGTTAATTTTGTAATTAATAAAGTTCTAAAAATTCATTAAAAAGATTAATTTTATAAAATACATTTCTAATTAATATTTTTATTAGATAAATACAAGTAAAATAAAATTGAGAAAATATATACATTTATTTTTCAAAAGTCATCTAGAGTATTGATTGAGTTGAGGATCATGATCACCAAACTAGTGGCTTAGATTTGAAGTCCAATTATTTACATTCAAAACTCAAACCACTTGATATTTATTTATTTGATGCCTTGGTGTACTTATATTGTCCACAAATTTTAAAATGTCTAATAAAAGTTCAAAATAATAAAGGCTAATTTACATTAAATACATTACACCAATTTTCTTGTTTGGGAAAAATTCATGTATTTCGAACCACATGTTTTATGCCTAATTGTCATGTTTTCAAATATCTCATCTTAAAAAATAAATATTATCCAAAATAATTAGCTTGAATAATTTAGATTTTTCTCATTCTATATACGGAAAAAATATTTTCTTCTAAAAATTTCTTCATTCTCGAGAATATAATATGGTGTTTTAGGATTAATAAAACACAAAGTTACTGGTTCAACCAAATTCATAATCGACATTCTAGCCATGCCGCAAATATTTATTGATAAAGAATATCATAACTTCTGGTAGAAAGCTTTAATTGACGCACGATTTTAAAAATAAATAAATAAATAAATAGAAAACAATAGTACTACAATTTATTATGGCAAACTCATCGATAACCCCTTAAACTTATCCCTAAAATTCACTTAAACCCCTAAATTAAAGTTTGTATCTATCAAACCCTTAAACCACCCAATTTTGTTTCAATTGGACATTTTTTGCTTATGTAGCAGTCCGCGTATTGTCCACTCACTAGGGGCGCATAAGACACGTTATTTTAAATAATATCCAATAGAAAGGTGCCAAGTAGCACTGAGCCCCAAAAAATATTAATTTAAAAATTTATATTTAAATTAATTTATTAATATAATTTTTAATTTCTTAATCTTTTTTTTAAAAAAGCACCCCACCC
The DNA here is from genome assembly GCF_002878395.1 of Capsicum annuum. Classification (NCBI taxonomy): domain Eukaryota; kingdom Viridiplantae; phylum Streptophyta; class Magnoliopsida; order Solanales; family Solanaceae; genus Capsicum; species Capsicum annuum. Next base: position 37,908,012 of record NC_061118.1, on the reverse strand, counting down.
CCTGGTATCATCTTCTTCATAGCATCCCACCCCCACCCCACCCCCTGCGTCTTCAACCCCAACCCACCCCGTCTCTTCATCGTCTTCAACCCTACCCCACCCCGTATTTCATCGTCTTCAATCCTACCCTATCCCCGCATCTTCACATAAACAATTTCTTTTTAATCCACCATAATTATCCTCATTTCTTGAACAATTCCAACAAAATTCACTTTTTTTCCCCCATTAGTATTACCATTTCTTGAAAAATTACAACAAACATCACTTTTTTGTTGAAAAATTATAAGAAAGATCGCTTTTTTCTCCATTAATATTACTATTTTATGAAAATTTTTAAGAAAGATGTTTTTTTTAGCCCCCCTTTAAATTTTTAAAGTAGATTTTAAATAAAAATTTCTTCTGTGTGTATTTTTGAGGTTCACAGTGAAACAAAGTTTACTTTAATGGGAAAGAAGATGAACGCAGTGGAAGAGAAGATGAATGTCAAGGGCGGCGGGGGGCGCGGGGCGGGGGGGCGGGGGCGGGGGGAGGGGGGGTTGAGAGAAGATGAACGCGAGGACTTGGGGGAAGGTGGGGAATTAGTTTTTTATTTTTATTTTTTTAAATTTTATAATTTTATTTTTATTTTAAAAATAAATTTATAATTTCTTTTAAATAATCAGTTTTTTATTTTTATTTTTTAAATAATTGTATAATTATTTTTCAATAATTTGGATCCTCAGTGCCATTATTTATTTTCATTTTTTTTAAAAATTTATAATTTCTTTTTAATAATCAGTTTTTTATTTTTAAAATAATTTTATAATTATTTTTTAATAATTTGAATTCAATGCCATTTTTTATTTTTATTTTTTAAATTTCTTTTTAATAATTAATTTTTTATTTTTATTTTTTAAATAATTTTATAATTATTTTTAATAATTTGGATCCTCAATGCCATTTTTATTTTCATTTTTTAAAATTTTTTAAAATTTTATTTTTATTTTTAAAATAATTTTATAATTAGTTTTTAATAATTTGTCTTTTTAAATTTTATAATTTCTTTTTAATAATCAGTTTTTAATTTTTATTTTTAAAATAATTTTATAATTAATTTTTAATAATTATTGAACCTACAATGTCACGTGTCAGCTTTCAATTAGCCATTTTTGTCACATCATTGTGCAACACACAGTTTTAGTTGTTAGCTGATTGCCAAAAAAAAAGGTTCAATTGGAATAAAATTGGGCAGTTTAGAGATTTAATAGGTATAAACCTTAGTTTAGAAATTTAAGTGAATTTTAGGGACAATTTTAAGGATTATCGATGAATTTGGCCATTTATTATTCTACATGTAGACCACGAGAAAAAGTGTCAAATATGGAACTTAGAGAATGTGTAATAAATAATGGAAAATCACTTTTCATGTGATGTGATGTATATAGGTACATGGTAGGTTATGAATTTTAATAGGTGAATAAATATATTTATGTAAATTACCTATTTTTCAAAAAAAAAAAAAAAAACGCTAAAGCACATAAAATTAAATATGTGAATAAATTATTGTACTTGAATCGAGGATTTTTCGGAAAAAATCACGCAACCATCATGAGATAGTATTAAAATTTGCATATATTCTATTCTCTCCGAACTCGACTGATGAAATTTCACTAGATATATTATTGTTATGATATATACTAGTACATTCCTTTTTCATCTTCTGGATATTTTTATTTATTATAGAAAACACGTTCTTGATGGATATGCTCTAATTAAAAAAGTTGATGGATATATATGAACAATTATATTCATGGACCACTTTGTCCAATTTTTTTTTTTCTATTTTCTAAAAAGAATAAATTATGTACACATAAATAATCCACTACTTTTGTTGTTCTTCTTCTTCTTTTTTTCTATTTCTGCCTAAGCAATTTTTGATCTTTTTTATCCTATTCTCCTAAAATGGATATGAAGATAATAAATTTATAGGGTATACAAGGAGAATTTCTCCATGCCTTTGCATGAATTTTGAGAATATCTCTAGCTCTATCCTTAGCTTTACTTCCACAATCAACTTGAAGTACCAAACAAAGCTTTGCCACCACACCCAAACTCAACATCTCTTGAACAACACCTTGTGTTGATGAAAACTTTGAGATTGAATGCAATATCTTTATTGCCCTTTCACTCCCTACTTTTCCTCGAAACAATGGTTAATCCTCCCGGATGATTCAAAAGCTCGGCCTGTCCCTTCTGCGCTCTGACAAATTTGATCCATCAAGATTAGGATCAGTTCACAAGTCCTTTTCTCAGATGAATCGAGCAGACGGTCCACCAAAACCCTAACGGCTCCAGCCTCTGCTATTTTTACTCTGTTCGTTCCAAATGGACACGCGTGCTAGCACTTGCAATGATGCTTTTGTCGCCTTTTGAGAGATCTCATCCCTCAAGACTTGAACCACTTGTGTGAATAACTCTTGCTTCAAGCTCAAAAGTAGAGTTAGTGTGGATGCTTCGAACATGTCTTTCATTAGCATCACTGCATAGGCCCTAGACTCATATGGCTCCCATATTGCATGACACGTGTCAATAACTCGATGAATTCTCCATTTTCACTCGTGATGAGTGAACTCAATCCATCTTTTGATAGTTTGAATTGGTAGAGGTGTAATGAACTCCAACAAGCACAACAAATTAAATCGACAACAACTCAACAATTACACTAACTTTACGCTGAACAATGTTCAAACAGTAATAATCGAATTTCGGAAATGACTAACTAATATTCAAATAAATCGCAAGAATACTAAAACTGAAGGAAAATCCTAGATAATCTAGCTCAGCAACTCGATTCCAAAGGTGAATAACCCAGCTCGAAGCAATTGCATACCTGAATCGATAGTCAATTTGTAGATCAACTCATTTCCAATTAATTGAAAATAACTTCACTGGAAGGTAAGGATTTGGGAATATAAGAACAAAATTTGGGAAGAGGAAGAATAAGAATTTGGACTAAGATTTAGAGAAGAAGTTTTGGAAGGAACACGAGTTTAGAACATACCAATTTCACATGCCTTTCTTCAGTTTGTATTTGATATTTATACCCCCTCTTGAGTGAATCTCTGCCGTTGATCTGGTACTTGATCTAATTTAATCACCACCCTTGATTACTAACTGTTGAACCTTATTTAAATAGGCTCTAACGGTGTCGTTTACTGGCTAATATGTGTAACGAGTGATCATTACATTCCACCCTCCATCTGGACATTCTTGTCCACAAGAATGTGATACTAACCCCTGAATGAAATCAGGAAATTAGGCCTTGATGAATGTCCAGTCTTCCTAGGTAGCTTCTTCCTAAGTTCTCCCGTTGAATCAGGACCTCCACTGCTATCGCATTGTTCTCCTTTACCATTCTTCTTTGTAAGATAGCCAGGGTCCTAACCAAGATCTTCCCATCATTTCCAACCAATGAAAGTTGTTGCAGGGGTGTTACATCTTGGTCAATTCTTTTTTTGAGTAAGGAAAAATGAAACACAGGGTGGATAAGAGAATTTGTTGGGAGTTCAAGCTTGTAAGCTACCTTGCCCACTCTTTGCAAAACCTTGTAAGGCCATATAATTTTGGGCATAATTTGAGGTGCTTCCTGAGTGCAATTGATGTTTGTCTATATGGTTGAAGCTTCAGATAAACCCAATTTCCTACTTGCAGTTCTCTCTCACTTCTCCTTTGATCAGCATACCATTTCATTCTAGCCTGAGCCTGTACTAAATTGTCTCACAATACTTGCTGAATTTTCACCTTTTGTTAGTCCAAGTCCTGCACTGATTGCACTGGTGAGTCACTATAAGGTCCTAGGTAAAGTTGTGGGAGGTCATACCCGTATAAAACAAATAAGAGGATGGTTTGCAGGGCTGTGTGGTAGTTGATGTTGTACCACTACTCCGCAAAATAAAGCCAGTTTACCCACTGCTTGGGGTTACTCATCACTATAGCTCTAAGGTATTCTTCTAGACACCTGTTGAGCCTTTCGATCCGTCCATCAAACTCAGGGTGGTAGGCTATGCTCATACATAGTGTGGTACCAATTGTCTTAAACAAGTGTTGCCAAAATAAACTAGTGAACACCTTATCTCTATTAGAAAACATTGTCTTTGGGAACCCATACAACTTATAGATTTCTCTAATGAAAACTTCTACCACCTGAGCTATTGTATATAGATGGTGTAAGGCTATAAAATGTGCATACTTGGTGAATCTATCCACTACTACCAGGATCACCTCTTTGCCTTGAGATTTAGGAAGTCTTTTTATATAATCAAAACTAATGTCATTCCAGGCTTGAGTTGGTATAGCTAATGGTTGTAAAAGACCAGGAGATACTACATTCTCACTTTACACCTTTTACAGATATCACAACTAGAGATAAATTCCTGCACCTCTTTCTTTATTGCTGGCCAAAAAAATACAATTGTAACCTCTTCAAGGTGCCCTGCTGTCCAGAGTGCCCACCCAAAGCTGATGCATCCATAATATGTAGTAGTTGTTGTCTCAAAGCAGTAGTTTTGTCAATATACACCTTACCCTTGTGTCTCAACACCCCTGAAGTCAACTTGTAGTCCTGGTTATGATTAGGGCTGATTGCTAGGGCAATAAGCAATTCTAGAGCACTGTTATCTCCTTCGTAACTCTTTTATACCTCCAAAATTCATTCAGGTTGTGCTCCTGACAGTGCCTGAAACTCATCTTGTTCCTCAGAAATTATAAAGAAGGAATTAACTACCCTATTCTCAGCTCCCTTCCTATATATAATCTTATAATCCAAGCCCAGTAATTTAGTAAGTCCCTTCTGTTGAATAGAAGTAGTGATTTTTTACTCCATCAAATACTGAAGACTGAAGTGATTAGTCTTAATAATGAAATGGTTTCCTTGCACATAGTGTCTCCACTTGTTTATGGCTGCTAGAACAACCATATATTTTTTTTCATACACTAATTTCCCCTTATGTTTGGGTGCTAAAGCCTTGCTATAATAAGCCAGGGGTCTGTTGTTTTGAGTAAGAACAACACCAATACGTTGATTGCTAGCATCAGTCTCAATAGTGAAGGTCTTGTTGTAGTCAAGCATGGATAGCACGGGAACAGTGCTCATGGCTTGTTTCAATCTCTCAAAAGCTTCCTCAGCCTCTATACTCCACTGAAATAAGTTCTTTTTTAGTAAATCAGTTAGCGGCTTACTGATGGAACCATAATTCTTCACAAATCTTCTGTAATACCTTGTCAGACCTAGGAATCTCTTTAACCCCTTAAGGCTCTTGGGAACAGGCCAAGACATCATTATTGATACCTTGGAAGAGTCTATAGCCACTCCTTTACTTGTAATGATGTGCCCTAAGTACTCCACCTGTGACTTGCAAAAACTTCATTTCGATCTCTTAGCAAACAACTTATTGTGCTGAAAAATTTTGAAGGTTTCTCTCAAATGCTCCACATGCTCTTGTAAAATTTTACGATATACTAAGATGTCATCGAAGAAAACTAATATAAACTACCTCAGATGTTGCTGGAACAAGGAGTTCATTAATGACTTAAAGGTGGCTGGTGCATTTGTCAGCCTAAATGGCATCACCTTAAACTCAAAGTGACCATGATGAGTCCTGAATCCAGTCTTTGGTATATCTTCCATCCTCATCCTTAATTGATGGTAACCCGATCTCAGGTCAATTTTAGAAAACAAACATGATCCTTGTAGCTCATCCAAGAGATCATTGACTACGAGAATGGGAAACTTATCCTTCACTGTAATATTATTGAGCTCCCTATAGTCAATACAGAACCTCCAAAATCCATCATTTTTCTTGACTAAGAGGACTAGGGAAGAGTAAGGTGAGTGACTAGGCTGTATAATTACCTATTCCAACATCTCTGCTACTTGTTTTTCCAGCTCATTCTTCTGGTAATGATTGTACCTGTAAGGTCTCAAGGATACTGGTCTAGCTCCTGGTATGATGGGAATTGCATGATCTTGAGCTTTGGGTGGTAGTAAGTCAATAGGTTCCTCAAATATGTGGGCAAAGTAATCTAACACTTCCTGGTATCATCCTTTCACTACTCATATCACCTCCATATATAGTAAAAAGATGAGCTAATAAAGCTTGACCCTTCTTGAGTATTTTGCCTATTAATAGCTGTGATTTGGTGCAAAGCTACCGGTTCTACATCTCCTTTTAGTGTCACTACCTTACCACCCTGCTTGATCTTAAGCTCATATAGTTCATAGTCAAAGGTTACATGTGCATGCACTCTTATCCAATCGTCTCCCAAAACCATATCACAACTACCCAGATTCAGCAACCTGAATTTGTCTTCAAACTCAACCCCGTTAGCCTTCCACTTAACCCTGGGCACACTGTGATGGCTATACATCTATTGGCTATTGTCCACAGTCACTCTTATTGGGGTATCCACCTGAGAAACAACCCCCAGTTCCTTAGTAGTTTGTATGTCTAAAAAACTGTGTGTACTACCGGAATCTACCAGTAATACCACTATTCTCTTTTTGATCCACCCTTTGATTTTGAAAGTATTTGGTTCTGTGGTACCTGACATGGCATTCAAGCACACTGCCTCTTCTTCCATGACCTCGATTCCTTCTTCTTTCTCTTGAGATTCCTCCTGCTCCTCCAGTATAGTTCCCTGTCCTTGCTCTTCTTCTGTTGTGATGGCATTTAACAGTTTGTCTTTGCATACATGTCCTGGAATGTTTCTTTCTCCACATCTTCAACAAGCACCTGGTATTCTCTTGAATTCTGCCTTGACTTCAGGATTAGGCAGTGTTGCTTAGATCTTCTGCCCAGTACTGCCTCCTTTAATCAACTCCTTGCTAACTAGTGCAACCGTCCCCTTGTGTAACCATCTAGCCTTCTTTTTCCTGGCATTAATAACTCGCTTTTGCTTCCTGGCAAGTGACAAAGCTTGGGCTAAGTTTACAGGCTCATACATCTTAATAGGCTCCCTAATTTCTTCTTTCAAAACTCCAATAAAACACTCTAAAATAAAATCCTCAGGAACTCTAGGATTTCTCGTCAATACCTGACCCTAAGTTCCTTAAACTTTTGCAGATAATCACTCACTGTACCTTGTTGAGCGAGCATTTTGAATTCAACCACCACACTTTCATTGTGATCATCTTCAAGCCTCATCACCAACTCCTCACAGAACTCCTCCCACCTCACTAGCCTTCTCGTAAGCGTATAAGAGAAATACCAAGCCTCAGCATCTCCCTCCATGTGCAACGTAGCCATTTCAAGTTTTCTAGCTGGATCATTGATTCTATAAATATTGAAGTACTTGTTGCACCTTTTCAACCAAGATCGAGGCTCAGCTCCTCCATATATGGGAAATTAGAGCTTGGGATGAAACTCGTGGCTCAGATTGGGTCCATTTCCCCCCACTTTGGTTGCTCTATTAGGCGTAGAAAGCAATCCATCACCTTTATTGCTGCTTTCAGGAGTAATTGAACTCTTACCAGTGCTTTTTCGCAATAATCTCATCATAGCTTCATGAGTTTCCACCATCATTTGCTTCATATCTCCTTGAGTAGAGCTCATCTCAGCCAACCGTGACTCTATAGCTGAGAGCTTAGAGTCCACCTCTACTTTATTAGCCTGCACTTGAGCTTCAATTTTTCTCAAGCGTTCCTCGGCTTGTTTAGCCCTTGTAGCATCCGCTCCCGTCATTATCCACAGGTATAATCAAAACCGATGGCTTTGATACCAATTTGTAATGAACTCTAACAATCACAACAAATTAAATCGACAACAACTCAACAATTACACTAACTTCACGTTGAACAGTGTTCAAATAGTAATAACCAAATTTCGAAAATGACTAACTGAAATTCAAATAAATCGCAAGAGTACTAAAGCTGAAGGAAAATCCTAGATAAGCTAGCTCAGCAACTCGATTCCAAATGTGAACAACCCAGCTCGAAGCAATTGCATACCTGAATCAATAGTCAATTTGTAGATCAGCTCATTTCCAATTAATAGTCAATGAAAATTTACAATATGCCATCATCGGAAAGTTTTCATATGGATGGCCGGACATTCATGATTTACAAAAGCTAATTCCAAAACAATGTGAGTTGAAGGGTGATTGCAATATTGGTTTGTTAAGAAATAGACATATTTTAATACGTGCTTCAAATCTAGAAGATTATGTTAATTTTTTGTCGAAGCCTTCCTGTTACATTATGCATAAAGGACACCACCCAATTTTTTTTGGGAAGGAAGCGATATTCTCTATAGCAGCCATTACAGGTGGACTTGGCAATAAAAAATCAAACGCGGCCAAGTTGTGCAAGGGTCAAGGTCGAAGTGGATTTCCCAAAAGAATCACTGTTGGACTGAGAAAGCAATCAGGGGAGATTATTGAAAAATGGGTACGAATTAAGTACCTAAATATTGCACGACATGCATCATTTAAGGCCATAATGAACAACAATTACTTTGAAGTTTAGAAATAATTTGGTAGAATTTATGTATCACTATAGTGTACGCAAGATGTAATGCACTAGAAAGGCTACAACTTTTTGGGAAAATATTAAAGATACTGCACAGATTCAATAAATTCCTTGGTTGATAGGTCGTGATTTCAATGTAATTCTTAATGAAGAGGAGAAACAAGGTGGATTGCCTTTTACACAATATGAAGCGATGGATTTTAATCAATGGGCTCACTGAATTGAATTTAAAGGCAGCAACTTTACTTGGTGGAATGGGAGAATTGAAAATGATTGCATATTTAAAAGGTTCGATAGAGTTCTTGAGAAGACCCCTCTGGCAGTTGGGTTAAGATTGAAAAGATTATCCAGGATTAAGATGGGTAATTTTCCTCTCACATATTTGGGATGTCCTATATATGATGGGAGGAAAAACAAAGCATACTTTGAAGATATCTTAAGGAAGGTGGTTAAAAGAATTTTCTCTTGACAGAATAAATATAACATTTACCCACATATTACTCTTTTATATAAGTCAATAGTCCTAGGACTATCACAGCATCTCAGTATTGTACCAAAGGCAGTTAAATGTGTACCTTTCATAATTTAGTGCTCTTTTTGATTTAATTTGATTGGCTATAATTTAAGGCTCTTTTTGATTTAATTAATTATTACATCAAATGTTACTTCAATTGTACTTAACTTTTAATTTATGGAGAGACACATGTTTATCTATTTACTTTAATGGGATATTTGGCTTCCATTAAATCACTTTGTTTTCCGCCTTCCTTCTCTTTCAATGGGACCACTAAGCGTAAAATTATAATTGTGTTTTTAAAAACTTACCAAATAAGGAAAGACGACATTTTTTTGAGGACGGACCAAAAATAAATGGCGACACATAATTTGAAACGGAGGGAGTATCATAAAAGAGAGATTTCAGCAGCCATAAGAGAGAAAATAGTGCAGATTTTTGTACCCTAATTTCAGCCACAATCTAAGTTGCTCGGACTCGAGGGCGGATATCCGAGACGGGTGCGGATCCGAGTGTCGAATTCGTCAAGATATAAGTTTTAGGATTTGGGGGAGCGAATCCAAGAGTGGATACGGGTGCGGGAATTCGGCTTAAAAAAATTAAATATTATAAATATAAAGTTATAATTTATTTTAAACTAATTTATTTTCCTTGACCCATAGGAATTTGAATTTATTTTTTTATTTTCTTTACTATTTTTAGTTATTTTTTCATTGATTTTACTTTTCAATTAGGAATAGTATTCGTATTAGAATTTTTTTCAAAATTAAAACTGACGTTTATTTACCAAAAAATAAAAAATAAGTATAATTTTTAAACAAAGTAGGTTTACTGACCGACACTTGTATACACGTGTTTTTATTTTTCATTAAAAGGTATATCTATGGTTAATATTATTAATATTATTAAATGTTATTAACACCACAAACAAATCACTTTGAAAAAAAAGCCCGTCACTGTTAACGCCGACGACAACGGACGACTGACCGTACGACGACTGCACGATGTTTTTCGATGACGGCGATGATGATTTTCAGCAACAGGGACGATGATTTCAGGCAACGGCCATCGATAACACCGTCTCTGTTTCGGAGGTTGTTGGTCGAGATTTTTTTTTTTAAGTTGCCGGTTAATTTCGATGCTTTCCTCAAATTTCTTCTTCAGTTTGATCAAAATCTTCGAAATTGTTTGACCTAATCGAAGACGGCGGAAGAACCCGTCCCCGCCCCAGTCTTGTGTCGAGACGGTTCGACGGCAAAACAACTGAGTCCGAGCAACATAGGCCACAATATTCAACTTCAAATTGCAATTTCTGCTTCGTTTCTTGTCCGATTGAACTGATTTTTGAACAACTTGTTTCTCTCATCTCAATATTTAATTAGGAACTGGCGGAGCTGGATTTGGTAGACTGTAGCTCCTATTTTTATCCTTGAACAATAGTTACATTTTTTATGCTTTTGCTCCTTTATTTCTTTAGTGTTTGGTGTTGTGGTTTATGTATTGTTTCTTGTTGTTTGACACTTTTTTTGTGGCCATTTTGGAGAACAATATTGTAACTCTTTGGTAATTATAGTGGAGGTTTGATCCCGTAGTTTTTTACTCTTCACACTGAAGGGTTTTCCACGTAAATCTTGTGTCTCGATTGGTTGACTTTATTCTTGTCTTATCATATTTGTGTGATTGGTTATTTGCAGCCATGTTATTTTGTTTTGCTTGGATTTGCTTATCTCCTCTTGGTTCAAATTGAAAGAAAAAGTTTAAACTTGGGTATTATTTCCGCTGCTACCATGTCAGGCTCTTTGATTGTGCCCCTTGTCTTTCCCAACAAAGTGGTATCAGAGAGTGGTTGTTGTTGATTTTTTATTTGATTGATAAAGGAAAATATGAGCAAGATGATGTGTTTGAATGGTAGTAACTATCATACTTGAAAAGGCAAGATGAAAGATCTTCTCTTTGTCAAGAAAATGCAATTACCTGTATTTGCGTCTATTAAACCTCAATCCATGACAGATAAGGATTGAGAATTTGAGCGCTTACAAGTCTGTGGATATATCAGACAATGGGTTGAAGATAATGTTAGAAACCATATTGTGGATGAGAAACATGCCAGAAGTTTGTGGAACAAGCTCGAGATACTTTATGCTTCGAAGACTGACAATAACAAGTTGTTCCTGCTTAAGTAATTGATAATATCAGGTATAAAGAGGGCAGTCCTATTTTTGATAATATTAATAATTTTCAGGGTGTCCTTGACCGCTGTCCGGAATGGGTGTAAAGTTCGATAAAGAAATTCAGGGACTTAGGCTTCTTAATATTCTGCCTGACTCTTGGGAAACTTTTCAAGTTTCTTTGACTAATTCTGCTCCTGGTGGTATTGTAACTATAGAATATGTTAATAGTGGTGTCTTGAATGGAGAGATGAGAAAAAAATCTCAGGCCTCATCTTCTTCATCTTCTTACTCTGACGTTTCGATTACTGAAGAGAGGGGGAGAAATATGTCCAGAGGTTCGGATGATAGAGATAAAAGTAAAAGCAAGTCAAGGTCCAAATTAAAGAATGTTACATGTGACTATTGCAACAAAAAGGGGCATATCATGAAATATTGCTACAAGCATAAGAGAGATATGAGACGAAAAAAGAAAGAAGGCGATAATGAAAATTGTGTTGCTATTGTTGCTAATGATGATCTTCTTGTTGCTTATGGTTAGAATGCCATTAATATTGTTCGTGATGAGTCTAGCTGGTTAGTGAATTCTGGTGCTACTTCTCATGTTATGCCAAAGAAGAAATTATTTTCTTCGTATACTCCAGGTAATTTTAGGATGTTGAAAATAGAAAATAATGATGAAGTTAAAGTACTTGGCATTGGCACTTCCTGTTTGGAAAGTAACAATGATTCCAAACTAGTTCTCAATAATGTCAAGCATGCTCCAGATGTTCGCCTGAATTTGATTTCTTTAGGGAACCTTGATGATGAGGGTTATGTTAACACCCTTGATGCTAGCCAGTGGAAGCTTACTAGAGGTTCGATGATTGTGGATCGAGGTCACAAGTTTTCTAACTTGTACGTATTTCAGGGCTCTATTTCTAGAGGCTTGATAAACTTGGTGAAAAATGATACTTCATCAGAGTTTTGGCATAGAAGGTTGAGTCATATGAGTGAGAAGGGAATTGATAGTTTAGCTAAGAAAAATTTACTTTCTGGAGTGAAACAAGCAAAGTTGAAGAAGTATGTTCATTGCTTAGCCGGTAAACTGAAAAAAATTTCTTTTCAGAGTCATCCACCTTCAAGAAAGCTTGATTTGCTAGAGTTGGTGCATTCTGATTTATGTGGTCCATTTAAAGTAAGGTCTCATGGTGGTATATTTTACTTTGTGACCTTTATTGATGATCATTCTCGCACGCTCTAGGTATTTCCTTTGAAGTTCGAGGATAAAGTACTTGATGTGTCAAGAATTTTCAGGCCTTGGTTGAGAGACAGATAGGAAAGAAATTGAAATGCATCTGCTCAAATAATGGTGGTGAGTATATTGGTCTTTCTGATAGATATTGAAGAGAACAAGGTATTTGTAACACCCCGTATTCAAGTACATATATTGGCGTATTCAAGTACGTGTATTGGTCTTATTTATATGGAATTAATTTTATTTTATTTTATTTATACTGGAATTTGCCCGTCGATGGTTCCATACGAAGGTTATTGAATAAGCTTTCCAACGATATAAAGATTTCCAAAAACGGATAGGTTTCGGATATAATCGAGCACGTTCGAAACTATAAAACGGTGGCTGGGATATTGGGAATAGTAAATGTGCAGGAAAATTTCCTGCACACAAACTACTGAGGCCAGCCATTTTTTTGGGTCAACTTTGAACGATCATAACTCCCTTAATATAATGAACTGGGAGAGCTGCCACCTATGAAAAGAAATATCTTTGAGTCTTCTTTCCAATGCAATTGGTTTCATCCAAATCCGACATCTGAGTAATGAGTTATACTCGTTTTACTTCAGCCTCTCAAAACAGATTTTTAGGGTCAATTTCAAACGATCATAACTCCTTGTACAGGATGAACTGGGTGGCCTACTTTATATTAAATGAAATCCCTTTGAATTATCTTTCTAACGATACCAATTTCACCCAAATACGATATCGGAGCAAAGAGTTATGGTCGATTTACTTTAGCCTATCAAAACAGTCCACCATGGACAGATTCGGATTTACTTAAATTTTAAGGGCAATATGGTCATTTTCCATCACCTCATGGACGAAAATTGGTCATTATATACATATACTTAGCCTCATATCCATAATTTATCATCCAAATTATTAAAGAATAAGAAACCCTAGCCTAAGTTCAACTCCAATTATCTTTTGATTCAACTGTAGAAAATCCAAATTGATTCCGTAGTTGTGTTCACCATCTCGAGGGCTTCGAGAAGCACCCCTTATTTGTGCCAACAGGACTTCGAAATCAAAAGGGCCATTTTATGGTAAGGATGTAAATTATGTTGGTGTTATTTATATGGATATGTATATATATATGCATGTGAGCATAAGAAGTATGTTATTTGATTGTTGTTGAAAGATGATTGGAAATAATGTTGGATTATTCTTGTGCATAGTTGGATTATGTTGAATTGTGAAGGGATTTGGTGTGATGATGTGGTATTGAAATGATGATTATATATATATAGACACATAAACCGATTGTTCAAGTTGGTTTTTGGAATGCTTTGCAAATATTGGTTGTATGGAATTATGGAAGAGAATTGTGGTGTTGGGTTGCTAATACTAGATGCCAAACATTTCATTGTAGATAAGTGATTTGTAAAGGCAGGAAGTTGTGTTGAATTGGTATCCGAATCTACAACGAGGTATGTAAAGCATACTCTAACGATGTTCTTTGGCATAAAAACACCAATGTTCCATCAAGTAAGATTCCGAGGTTGTCCAAAAACATGTATTGTTCTACATTACCAACGAAATTGTTTCCATTCTATAAAGTGTCAAAATGTTTCATTGATATACCGAAAGGCTCCTATTTCATTGTTGTGATATTGATGATTCCGAAACACATTGTTGATGTACCAATGAGTCTGTATTACATCGTTATTGTATAGAAAGTCTATTACTTGGTTCCTATTGATGTATCATTATTCCAACGGTACTATATTGACATGAACACTAATGTAATAATCTCAAAAGCTTTTGAACTAATTTATTGGAAAGATCTCTTATGTGTGTTACTTGATATACGTGCGGGTGGTAGCTCAGGGGCTTAAGCCTAGCATGGGCCGATCCTGATATTTGATATGATTACAGTTCATATGTACTGGGGGCAGCCTAATGGTCATAATACGGTACAGTATTGATTATTGTTAGGTGGTTGGAGGTTCGGGAGGAGGAGGCAATGGCGAATGATAATTGTAAAGAATGAAATGAACGAATGTATATTGTTCCACAAATGTGTTTGAATTCAAGAACCCAATTCAGATTAATGATAAGATAATGTACATGATCCTAAAAGTGTTTATGAAGTGTGGTTCACTTCTATTATGATTTATTCACTTGCGTCTGATTTTCTTGATCCCCCATACCACATATGATTATTTACAACTTTACATACTCAGTACATATTTTGTACTGACGTCTTTCACGGGGGACCTGTATTTCATGCTGCAGGCACAGGTGCTTCAGCTCATTCACAACATAAATAGGAGCCAGGTCATACAACTATTGTTGGTGAGCTCCAGTTTACTTCGGAGCTTTTCGAGTCGATCCCTTATATTTTGTTATTGTACAGGAGTCATTTGTGGGCGGGGGTTTATCCCGACCCTAGTTATGTCATGTATATCCTAGAGGCTTTGTAGACATAAGGAAGGGTAAAGTCATGGAAGTTTATATAGTGATGTTATATTTGTATATGTGGTGGCCCCGACGGCCAAGTATTATATATATTTATATTTGTGTGTGTTGTGCTGATACAGGTAATTAGACCTTTCTATATGCAACGAAGTGCTGTCCAAAGTTTTGGTGACATGTAAGTGAAAGTACAGGTATTTGAACGGGTTCTCCCGGGCCTTCTCGGCTTCGGGTGCCAGTCCGGCCCGATGGGATTTTGGGGCGTGACAGTATTCGACATCAGAAAACTCCTCCAAAGACTCCTTAGTTAAATAGTTTAACAGAGAGGATGAACAGACCTCTAGTTGAGAGGGTTAGATGTATGCTTTCAGATGCTAAGCTGCTAGATTTCTTTTAGACAGAAGCACTCATTACTATTGCCTATGTTATTAATTTATCTCCTACTGTTGCTTTGGATGGTGATGTCCCTGACAGAGTTTGGTCTGGTAAAAATGTTTCTTATGACCATCTTAGAGTCTTTGGGTGTAAAACTTTTATGCATATTCCTAAAGATGAAAGGTCAAAGTTGGATGTTAAAACTAGATAGTGTATCTTCATTGGTTATGATCAAGGTGAATTTGGCTATTGTTTCTATGATCCGATTGAGAAGAAACTTGTTAGAAGCCGTGATGTTGTATTCTTTGAAGACCAAACAATTGAAAATTTTGACAAAGCTGAGAATGTTAATTCTCAGAGTAATGTGAGTCCAGTTGATGTTGATCCAGTTTCTTTGACTACTGCTCATGAAAAATATCTTCATGATGATGAAAATCAAGTTGATAATGAAGATGATCATGTTCAGAATGACCAACAAGATGTTGTTGATGCTTTAGTCTAAGTTGATATGGTTGATCAGCAACCAGTTGTTGATGCTTCAGAGAGTTCTCTCAGACGATCAACTAGAGAGAATACCTTCATCTCGTTATTCTCCCAATGAGTATGTACTCTTAACTGACGGGGGATAACTTGAGGGTCTTGATGAGACCACGGAAAGTGAAGAAAAAGAAAAGTGGTTTGTGCTATGGAAGATGCGATTAAATCTTTGCATGATAATCATACCTTTGATTTGGTTAAGCTGCCTAAAGACAGAAAAGCTTTGAAAAACAGGTAGTTTTTTCATGTGAAACATGAAGATGGTAACCCAGTTCCACGGTATAAGGCTAGATTGGTTGTGAAAGGATTTAACCAGAAAAAAAAATTGATTTTGTTGAGATATTCCCTCCAGTTGTGAAGATGTCATCCATTCGTGTGGTTCTAGGCTTAGCTGCAAGTCTAGATTTAGATGTTGAGTAAATGGATGTTAAAATTGCTTTTCTTCATGGTGACTTAGATGAAAAAATTATATGGAGCAACCTGAGATGAAAAAATTTATATGGAGCAACCTGAAGGTTTTGAAGTTAATGAAAAAGAGAATTATGTTTGCAAATTGAAGAAGAACTTGTATGGTTTGAAACAAGCTTCTAGGCAGTGGTACGAGAAGTTTGGTTCCCTTATGAGTTAGCAGGGCTTCAAGAAGATTACTTCAGACCATTGTGATTTTGTGCAAAAATTCTCTGATGGTTACTTTATTATTGTGTTGCTTTATGTTTATGACATGCTTATTGTTGGTCATAATGCTTGAAGGATTCAAAAGTTGAAGCAAAAGTTGAGTAAGTCTTTTTCTATGAAAGACTTAGGACCAGCAAGGCAAATTCTTGGCATGCAGATTGTTCGTGATAGAAAGGCCAAGAAGTTGTGGTTGTCACAAGAGAAGTACATTCAGAAAGTACTTCGAAGGTTTAACATGGATAATGCTAAGGTTGTCAGTACACCTTTAGCTATGCAATTTAAATTAAGCACGAAGCAATATCCTTCCTGTGACGATGAGAAGGAAGATATGAAGAAAGTTTCTTATGCATCAGCCGTTGGTAATTTGATGTATGCAATAGTTTGTACAAGACTAAATATTGCTCATGTCGTTAGTATTGTTAGCCATTTTCTTTCTAATCCGAGAAGAAAACATTAGAATGTTGTGAAATGGATAATGAGATATCTTTGTATCACTTCTAGTCTGAGTTTGTATTTTGGTACAGGAAAGCCTATTCTTTGTGATTATACTGATTCAGACATGGCTGGTGATGTTGATACTCGCAAGTCTACTTCAGGGTATTTGATTACTTTTGCAGGGGGAGATTTGTCTTGGCAATCTAGGTTGCAAAAATGTGTTGCTCTATCTACTACAGAAGGTGAGCTTATTGCTTCCGTTGAAGCTTGTAAAGAATTGCTTTGGATGAAAAGATTATTGGGGGAACTTGGTTGTGCTCAAGAGAGGTATGTGCTTCATTGCGACAGGCAAAGTGCTATACATCTTGGCAAGAATTCTATATTTCATGGTCGGTCTAAACATATTGATGTGAGATACCATTAGATTCGGGATGTGTTGGATTCTAAGTTGCTTGAACTTGAGAAGATTCATACGGATGATAATGGTTCCAATAGGATGACTAAAGCTTTGCCAAGAGGGAAGTTTGAAGATTGTTGCATGATCGCCGGGATGACGGTCTCCTCCACATAGTCGGGAGGGGGAGAATTATTGGGTTATGGGTCTTTTTCCTTCCTATGTGGATAAATAAAGCCCAATATGAATCATCCTAATTTTGTCCATAGGCCCAATACTATGGGTCATATATATAGATATTTTTAGGTCTTATTTATTATCACAAGCCAAAAGAGACAAAATAGTGTAGATTTTCGCATCCCAATTTCAGCCACAACATTCAAATTCAAATTGCAATTTTTGCTTCGTTTCTTGTCCGATTGAACTGATTTATGAAAAGCTTGTTCCTCTCATCTCAATATTTGATTAGGAATTGACGGAGGTGAATTTGGTAGCCTGTAGCTCCTGGTTTTATCCTTGAACAGTAGTTGCATTTTTGGTGCTTTTGCTCCTTCTAGTGTTTGGTGGTATGGTTTACATATTGGTTCTTGTTGTTTGGCACTTGTTTTGTGGTCATTTTGGAGAACAATATTGTAACTCTTTGGCGATTATAGTAGAGGTTTGGTCCCATGGTTTTTTACTCTTCACACCGAAGGGCCTTCCACGTAAATCTTGTGTCTCGTGTGGTTGACTTTATTTCTGTCTTATCGTATTTGTGTGATTGGTTATTTGCTGCCATATTAGTTTGTTTTGCTTGGATTTGCTTATCTCCTTATGGTTCAAATTGAAAGGGAAAGTTTATACTTGGGTACTCTTTCGCTGCTACCCTGTCGGGTTCTTTGACTGTGCCTCTTGCCTTTCCTAACACTAAGAGGTGTGAATGAACTTCCATATTTTAAAAAGAACTATAGATTTTCTTTACTGCTTACTTCAAATTTTCTATGCATGCAACATGCTTGATTTGATTTCTGTTTATTCCATTGTTTTTTTATTTTTACTTTTCTTACATTGATTTTTGTATAAATAGAATGTCGAAGATCCGATAAAGACAATTTTGAGAACCCAAGAGCTTTAATCGGCGAGAAAGAAAAGTGATGGTTAGGCACGTGGAAAGCATTACATCTACTATTGACCATCAACTACTTAATATATACTGAATGCAGCGAAATTTTCTGCCACTTTGTATATATGGACACCTCCCTTTTACAGCATCCTTACTTTGAACATTGAAATTGTTGGGACTCAGTCACTTTGAAGTTTCAATTTGATTTTACTGTGCTCGTTCTATTTGTATGAGTTTTCTCATTCTTATACCTATAATATTTTTCATTTTGTGGTTTCACAATCTGCTTGCTACAAATCTTCTAACCATAGTTGTATTTGTTTTCCGTTCTTTTTCAAATTTCGACATGCATGTTTACAATTCTGCCTTAATTGGATATGACTGTTTGAAAATAAATACCTAGGTATGCTAATTAATGACATCAGGCCAACGTGTCATATTGTGGTGTTATTTGGACATATAGGTACATGGGTACATCACCATGTGGGAGACTTTGTAATTGAGTATTCCATGGACATGACGAGAATAAGATCATTTTTAATGACATGAATTGATTATACACATACTAAAGGCGGTGTTTGTATAGATTCTGTTTTAATTTGCCCAATTAGTTTAGCAAAAATGTAGAGGCCTTTTGGTAGTATAATAGTCACCAATAGGGGTGTGCATCGATTGGTTCGGTTCGATTTATTAGTTTTCGGTTTTTAAATATGCTAAACCAATAACAAAATCAATAAGATATTTTTATCGATTTTTGGTTTATCGGTTTCTAGTCCTTAACGGTTCGATTTTCTGTTTAACCGATAAGAAAATACTCATAAAATTGAAATAGAAGTAACTAACATGAAAAAAACTCGAATCTTAGTTGCAACCAAAAATCCTACATGATGTGTTTTAATTTACCAGAATCGTCAAGTTTTGAATAAATATTGTTAGGATAAATTAAGAGTTTGTATTATAAGATATTTTCTATCGATTTTTGATTTATCGTTTCTAGTCCTTAACGGTTCGATTTTCAGTTTAACCGATAAGAAAATACTCATAAAATTGAAATAGAAGTAACCAACATAAACAAAATTCGAATCTTAGTTGCAACCAAAAATCCCATAGGATGTGTTTTAATTTACAAGAATCGTCAAGTTTTGACTAAATATTGTTAGGATAAATTAAGAGTTTGTAGTATTGAAATAATAAGTTTGTTAATTTGTAGAAATAAAAGAGAAATATATACTGAGCAGGCTTCAATTGACTGATTTTGTAGTTATACCTGGCAGAATTTTTGTTCATGTTCTAAGTTATCATTAGGTATCGAAACCAGTTGAATACATACTTTACCAAGTTATGCTGCTAGAACATCAGTTGCACAGCAAAGATGAAAGTTGAATACAAGCTTAATTTTCTAATTCTTGTTACTCCTATTAGTTGAAGCTCTTTCTCTAATCCTTTTTCATGCCTATCATATTTGCAGCTGAAGTATTCATTTTATATCAGTTTGTCTGAATCTTGCTAGGTGAAAGTATAATTTGTTGGGTTCATAGTATATGAAAGAAGTGTGAATGGAAAAATAGAGAATAAAATGGTGGAGGGGAAGGAGACACTAAAATGGAAAGTGTACTCCCAAATTAGAAAGTTTACTATTTCTCCCACATTGGTGGAAGAAGAGAACTTGAAAGTGTTTATAATCAACAACACTTACTCCACATGGCAAGTGAGGTAAGAAATAATAGATGCCTCGCGCCATCGTCGTTGTCGCGCAGCTCGTATTTGGATTTGGATTTGTCAAATGATCGATGAGATCTATCTTTTTGGACAAACTTTATTTGAATTCCGAAGAATGCCAAGAAAAGATTCAGAAATGATACATTGTTCTGAACTGAGGCTACAGAAGGTTGCAATCTTTGATGAACAGACATGAACTTACAACAAAGGTGTAACCTTTAGAGTAAACCATTGTCTCTTTTCAGAAGAGGCATGTTGTGGGTATATAAACCTGGTTTCTTTCACAAGTTTAGTACGAAATTTTCAGATTAAAAACTCTCTTCTTGTCTCAAAAATATTCTATGTGATCACTCAAAACGTTCTGTGAGTTCGAAGATATTCCAACTATTTGAGGTACCGCTACTGTTGGTCTGTTAGCCATTTTATCCTGGAAAGAAAAATTCCACGACCTCGGGTACAGTGAGGGGGATTATTTCCTTAAGGAAAATTCATGAATTCGGACGACTTGGCTATTTTCTGTTTCATCTTAATTTCTGCAAAATAAAATACACCTCTCGGAAAGGTCATTTTGATCTTGTGTTAAGGGTATTTGATATACTTCATTGTGTTCTTGTTTATACTTGAACTCAAGTTGAAGTTGGTGTTGTAATATACAGATTCTGTGTACCCGAAGTACAAATAAAATAACACAATTTTCTTGCTTTGGGATGTCCATATGATATTCTTTTTTTTTTTTGAATAGGTAAGATGTCACTCCAATGAAGTTTCACCTGTGGAAAATTTCAGTGCTGCCATGCTAGGGGGTAAATATATGTTGATTCATTATTGCTAGTATTCACTAGAAATCAGATGATGGAAGTTAGCTCCCATGTTCTTCAACATTCATACAATAAATGTTCTCAAATAAGACTGCCATAGCCCACGCTTCCAATTAAGGGGTAAATACTGTGGTCTAGAAGAATGAGGGGTTGTTTGGGAATAAAGGGAATTGGGGAGAAGCAAGTTGTTTGGATGAGCCATGGTGATGAAGCTGTGAAGTTGCCGGATGGGGTTTGAGGTTGTGGGGAGGAGTAATCAGGGTGCGTGCTGTTGCTGCTATTGAGAATTTTATGGACTGCAGTATGATCCTGAGCTAAAAAGATAAGATAGCATTTTTGATGATATTCTTGGGAAAAGAATTGATCTTTAATTTGCAAAGTTATTTTGATTCATTTTTTAGTGTTTGTTTGTCCCCTTTTTTGTAAATATTATGATTTGGCCTAAGGGTCTTTCGTAAACATCCTCTCTACCTCCTCGGGGTTGGGGATTGTGGTAGGGGCTCTGTGTACTCTATCCTCCCCAAATCTCACTTTTAAAGGATAAGGATTACACTGGCTTTTTGATACTGAATGGATGATAGA
This sequence comes from Capsicum annuum, assembly GCF_002878395.1. Taxonomy (NCBI): domain Eukaryota; kingdom Viridiplantae; phylum Streptophyta; class Magnoliopsida; order Solanales; family Solanaceae; genus Capsicum; species Capsicum annuum. Next base: position 37,886,493 of record NC_061118.1, on the reverse strand, counting down.
GTATACATGTAGTATATAAAGAAAGCTTTTTGATGTTTTTTTACCTCTGGATTCTTTCCTAAACTGTTGTGTTCTGTGTTTCTTGAGCCGAGGGTCTTGTGGAAACAACCTGTTTATCTTCATGAGCTTAGGGGTAAGGTCGAAGGTTGAATATACAGATAGAATATAAAGATAGCTTTTTGATGATTCTTTTACCTATGTATTAGCATCAAATTGTCGTGGTATGTGTTGCTTGAGTCGAGCCGTCTTTTGGAAACAACCTCTCCATAGCGGTGTAGGGGTAAGGCCTGGGTATTCTCTGCTATCCTCAAACCCCATTTGAGGGAATACACCTCATATTTTGTTGTTGTATTTTGATGATTTTTGAGTACTAAAGGTTGGCAACAATATGTTTTAGTTGAAACAACAACAACCAATTTAATCC
>NC_061118.1:37871372-37883069 GCF_002878395.1 Capsicum annuum | reverse complement strand
ATATATATATATATATATATATATATATATAAATATTTATAGATATATCATAAATAGGGGTAAAACAGTAAATAAGTGTATCCTTATTGGGTTATCGGTTTAACCGATAACCCAATAAGCTAAAACCGAAATCGAACCATTAACCCAATAAATTTTTTTTATAAAACCAATAAAAAACCATTAACCCAATACCAATAACCCGATAATATTTTTATCGGTTCGGTTTATCGGTCGGTTTGATTTTTGCACACCCCTACCCGATAAATATGGAAACACAATGAAGAAATATTATTGGCTTCCGATTTTACAAAAAAAGGAACATTTGAAGACTAAATCGTTAATATCCATTAAAATAATGCATGCATTGAGCTAGCCATGCGTGGCACTAATTAACCTCACATGTCAGAGTTGTTTGACGTTCTTTTGATCCATTTGTATCCTCTCGCCTATAGTAATTATTTTATATGACTATCTTTAAATATTTTGAGTCAAAAATATATAATGTTGATAATCAACACACAGATAACTGCTTCAACAAAATAGAGTCAATAAGAGTTAGCATTAAAAAGCACCAACTTGAATAAAATTCTCAATGAAATGTCATTTTATTTTTCAATTACATAAGCAAACATATTTATTTTTATTAAATCAAACGAACAATATCAAATGAAAAACATTATTTACTTGAATTCATGTATGGATATATTAGGAAGAATAACCAATAATAAGACCATCACTTACCTACATATAAAAAAACATAAATGTTAAAACACAAAAGTTTTTTTTAAAACACGAAGGACATAAAAAAAATGTAGTACATAAAACTAATGAAAGAAAGCTTAACATTACATGTTAATCAATACACCATATTTGTCAATACAACAACACCAACATTTTCCAAGACACCAACACCAATAACAACACAAACAAATCAACACCAACACACAAATAACAAAAAACTGCAAAAACCACAACAAATACCTACAAATCAACAGTTACATTTGGTCACTTAAACCAACCAAACCAATAATTGTTACATTTGGTCACAACAGATATCTCGAAAAATTCAAGTTTCACTATAATTACAATAAGGTTAGAGAACAAGAACCACAATAAAAGCTAAAAAATCATATTTCACTCCGTAAAGATACCATATTTACATCAATCATATTAAGAGAAGAAATGATACAAATTAGGATCTTCTTGAGTTCCTATTTCGTTTTTAAGCAACAAATATTAGAATACTTAACCCCATACTAGAAGATAAGTTAACTCAAGTTCCTGTTTTTTCTTTATAACTAAAAAGTACTAATTTTTCAAGTTCCTGTTTTTTTTTTATAACGAAAAAGCACTACTTTTTTGCCAGTAAAAGTCGAAAAGAAACGATGAAGAACTCGAAGCTGTGAAGTCGCTAGAGAATGCAGTCACGTTGATCTTTTGTGGAGGAAATTGACAATTGAACGTTAAAAAGGGAATGATCAAGAACTCGAAACTATTGTCACTAGTTGAAAGTTGCTGGAGATTGAAGGCTGCATCGGTTGATGATGATTTGTAGTAGCTGTTGAGAGAAATTTGAGAGAGATAGTTGAGACGCTGAGAGATAGAGAGAGAGAAAAGTTTTGTTGTGGATTGATTTGTACTTTTAAAAAAATTTAAAAAATTAAAAAATATTAATTGAATGGCTAATTAATTTAATCAAATTTTAAGTTAAGCTTTGACACCTATTCTCAATTCCACACTTAACAACACCTTCTCATCAATTTTTTATTTCTTTATGGCCTCTCCTCCATAAGAATCGGAGTTGCAGCACCATGTTTTGCTGGAGTTCAAATTTCTAGTCGTTTTTGAATTTTCAGTCGTTCCCAAAGCACGTTATTTGAGAAAATAAAAGATTCAGCGGTTAGCATTTGGTTTGGAAAGTTTTATGGCTCGAGTATGGTAGTAGATCTGTTCACGTTGTCACTAGTATATATATATATATATATATATATATATATATATATATATATATATATATATATATATAAGACAGTTTTTTTGAAAAAAAAATGAAAAAAGAATGAATTTTTAGGCGAATCCGAGGGTATTTGTATAGAGATCATCAATATTTAAGGCCTTTTAGCTCTTCAGGTCCTTTAGCTCCTCCCGGAATCTGTTCAACAACCATATTTTAAAACTAGTTATGTGATAATAAAAATCACAAAATTGTTTCAATAAAATTAGTGGTCTAAAATGTAAATTATAATAAGAGGCCTTAAATATATGTACATACACACAAAAATAATGGTAATAATTTTTAAATTTTTTTTTGTTGATACCTACTACTTCTTAGTTTAGTTCTTAAAAGACATTAGACGTTTAACTTCACATAATTAATTATTCATGAAAGTAAGGATTAGTTCTATTTAATAGAACATTCGTCATTTGTTTGCAACACATTACCTTGGATGTTATAGTAAAATTTTATTTATTAATAGGATAATTTGAGTTGTTTAATTCAAACTTCTAAAACATTCTAATAAAAAAAATTAGATAGTTCTTCTTGCTTTCTTATTTTTTTTAAAATTTAAATTGTACACCTTTTATTTTTCACGTACAATCTTCAATATCGATTCAAGTGACATTAAAATCATAAAATTCATTGGTATTAAAAAATTTTGGGGTCTCAAAATTTTGGGAGCCTAACGTAAATGCTCCCTAGGAGCTACCACCCTTTTTGCTCCCTTGATGACTTAAATACACAATCTTCAAATTGAAAGGGAGAAATGCTTACCATTCGAGCAACTTCCTCTTGTCACAACTCAAATTCTTAGCTTTCGTAACTCCATATTTTAATCAAATACTAGTACTTTATCAAGTGTTATTAGGAGTTTATGATACAATCCAAATCGCCTCCAGATACTAGGAAAGGAAGCTTATTCAAGAAGCACTTGACAACTCCTTGGTGCTATCAAAAGGTGTCAATTAGATGATGATGATCTTCAAGGAGGGTCAAGGACGTCAAAGAATCCAAGGAAAGGCAAAACGATCCTAGAAAGCCCCCGGAAGATGACATGCAGCCCACATGCGCGCCCAACCTACTCTAGATTTGCTAGAGCATGTCAAAACAACTCCATATACCTTTGAAATGCGTCCCATGTGTGCCCAAGATGCTTAAGCGAATGCCAAATGGGCTACCATGCTTTGATCTTTCCAAATGGATCACTTTTGGGCTCATAAGATGTAATAATTTAACCTAAACTACAAATAGGACCTCTCTTTTATTTAGTAGGTAGATTTTGATGAATTATGAATGTATACTCTTTGGGGAGTGTGGGGCAAACTTGGATTAGCTTGTGTTGATACCTTATTTAGAAAAGTGGGTTGCTTGGGAATCTGATTCCCTTGAGGTCTAGGTAAGTGACTGGTGCTTGTAGACACGTAATTTCATCCCTCCCCGATATCGTTTTATTCATTTTTACCTTATCCTACCATGTACCCTCAATCAGGTAATTATCCCTCCACAAAATACAAAAAATGACAAAAACAATACCTCTAACTAATTTATCTTATCCTAACAACCCTTTCAATTAAAAAAAAAAAGACACATCACCCATACCCATACCCTCACCACCCCATACCCCATATGACCTCCTTCACATTCCTTGGTCACAAAGGAAAAGAAAACGAACAACTGTACAAAAGTTGAAGCAATTTTTGTTCTTTTTTGGGGATTGGTTTTGGTTTCAATTAAAAGGAAAAGAGGAATAGAGGTGGGGCCCAAAGAAAATGATTTCATCACCTTTAATATATATATATACAAATCTCACAAGAGAAAATGGGGGACTTCACTAGAAAATTAGAGGAGAAGGCACACACTCTCACACAATTTTCATCTCTCTAACCAAATACATACTCACAGCAAACACACAAACACTCATTATCCATCTTCTCTTCGACACATGAATCTTCTTCTCCACTCATACGCACTCCACACCCACCATGGACGAAGAAAAGTAATTAAAGAGAGATCGGAACTGAGATTGGGAGTGAAAAGAGATAGATTGAGAGAGATATAGATAAAAAAATGTCATTATTGTGGTGGAGAGAGAGAATTGGTCGGAGAAAGAAAAACAGAGAAAAATGAGAGAGGGAGAGAATGCCAAAGAGTGAGAGAGGGATTCGAGGTCGAGATCTATAACGTAAAAGAAAGCGGGGTTGATTCCGGGTTACTTGAAAACGGGTTTCGGAGGGTTTGGTAGTTGTTCCGGCGACTCCTTCGCCGGAACCTCGTCGTTCTCTCTTGACTTCTGGGCGAATCCAATAGGGAGACAATAATCTCGCTGGAACAGTCCGTTTTGAATGTTTTCAAGCACCCCCGTTTAGGAAATAATCTGCGTCGCCGGAATTCAACTTACTTCTATCTGTTTTGGTCACTGTTATCTCACTGGAATTCAAGTCGTGTGGATTTTTAGTTTTCTACCCAAATTTTTGAAGCTTTGGGTTCGTCTAGTTTAGTGATTCGAGATCAAAATCGAACTTTGAGTTCATTAGTCATCATTCTGGGTTCGGTCTTTTGGTTCTCATGTCGAGGTTTGGTCCGTGTTTCTTCTTCGAAGCTGCTGTTCAGATTTTTGGTATTGGGTTTTGTTCGAATTCGGTTTAAGTCAAGGTTTCGAATCCGTGAAGCTCCTCCGTTTGATTGAATGAAAGCGACATTAAGGTCCAATTTTCGTCTCGTTCTCTATCAATTTCTAATTGTTTGATATTTTACTTGTTAAATTCATTATGTGTGAATTCTTGTTTGTTAATATTGATATATTTTGGACCACCGTGAATGTTTGTTGATATCCACTTGTTGATTCTTCATCGAAATTGGTTAAATCATGTGGTTAAAAATGAAGTTGGGGGTGAGAGTTGGAAACTTCATAAAAATGGTTGAATAGGATCAATTTTGGTTTATTGTAGTTTTTTTTTGTTAAATTCGAAACACGCATGAATGTTGTTGGAACGCGATAGAATTATGATATGTTGGAATGAATAGGCAAAATAGGTTTTTGGTAGGCAAAATTTAGGACTTTTGGTGATTTGTTGAATGTGTGAATATTTGGTGATTGGTTCTTTCTATTTTTTAGCGCACAAGGTTGAGAAATGTAGTCATTTAATCGGAGAATGCCCCAAGGCCTTATGTATTTATTCACCGGGGAATGCCCCGAGGTATCGTGTACTCGGAGGATGCTCGTGATTAAGGCCCGAGGCATGTATAGGCTAGATAGGATTCATTTTCGCATTTTTATTTATTTTGGGATTATATAATTGGACTGAACACTATACTTTTATTCGTTTTGTTTGGGTTGTTGGTTTGATTGTTTTATGTGTTTTTGTGTGGTTTATACATTCGTAATGCCAAAATAGCCAAAACACTCCACCAAGCGACCGTGGTCAAACCACGAGATCGAGGGGTGCCTAACACCTTCCCCTCGGTCAACAGAATTCTTTAGCCGGAATCTCTGTTCACAAACCAGTCTTTTTAAGAGTCAAATCATTTCGAAAAGGATTTTCCAAAGGTGACTTGGCACACCGGATTATGCCAAGTGGCGACTCTGAGTGTGAATGTAAAAATAATCCTTTTTCGAAGCAAAAATCGTTTTCTTTTGTCACTTAATAATAAAAATCCTTTCGAACTTAAATGAAATCTTTTTTGGAGTACGAAAAAAGGGGTGCGACAGCTCTGGCGACTCTGCTGGGGAACTTTTCTGAATTCGAGCTTATTTTTTTGAGTCGTATCGGCTTTGTTTGGCATTATGAGTGTATAAATATTGTTTGTGATTATTGTTTGTGTTATTGTTATCACTGTTGTGTGTTTCTATGCTCTTTGTTTACAGTTTTTCTTTATGTGTTACCGTTTTTATATCTGGCATCATGTGTCTACCCCCAGGCCTTCTTTCTGCAACAAGTCCGTAGTACACGTGTTGTACACGACCTCTAGTTGAGTCACCCTTATTTTAGGGGGGGAAGCCGTCGGTGTTATGGAGTAGGTGGAAAGCAAAGTAGCCACTATCGACCATACGCTCACCCAAACAGCCTTGTTAGTGAACCACAACGTAGGTCAGCCTTTAGGCCATGCTTATGTGCATCATACTGAGACCTAGCGGGACCCACATGGCCCTTTGTAGGAGACTCACCTCTAAAGCATTCCTACGTGCTAACTGTGGCATCTTTAAGGGAAATGTGGTCATTTGACAGACTGATTTGGGAAAAAAAAATATTTGTTAGGAGTAAGGTGCGTAGGCAAAAACGAAAAAGAAAAAAAATAAAAAGAAAAGAAAGAAAAAAATAGAAAAAGTGAGTCGAAAAGAATGAATCAAAAGGAGGGTCGTAGTTTATTTTAGAGTTCTTTATGGATTTTTTTCTTCACGATCCAAAAACTCAAAAAAAAAAAATTACGTTTTGCATTTATCTTCTCAAAGTATCGTAAGTTCAACAAATAAAAAAGATGGTTTTGTTTGCCTTTTCTACTTATTTGTCAAAAGCAAAAATACCAAAAAGATTTTTCTTCATAATTGGTGGTGTCAGTCTTAGTTGAAGTGTCTAGTTGAAAATCCAAAAAGTTTTTATTCGTTTGTTTTTAGTTGTGTCTCTTAAGTTAGGATCAATTTATTAGTTAATCGTTAATTGTCCAATCTGGACGAACTACGCACCCCTGATTCTCCTCTTTCGGGAGTGAGATACGTAGGCAGCCTATTGTTGGTTCGGGGATCTTATTTGAAAATTCCAAAAATATTTCTTCACTCTCCATTTAGAGTAGGCGTTTCATATACGTCTTTAAAAGAAAACAACAAAAAGATTTTCCTTTAATAGGTTCAAGTTTCATTTTCACATGAAATTCAAAAATCGAAAACCCAAAAAGATTTTTCTTTGGTAATCACAAGTTTCATTTTGTATAGAGATTTAAACCTAAAAAAAATGCAAAAAGATTTTCGTCAATTCTTTTGACACTTTGTTTCAAGAAAGAAAATTTTGGCAAAACTTCACGAACTACGCATACCTGATTCTCCCTTTTCGGGGGTGAGATACATAGGCGCCCTTCTAGGGTTCGGTGATTTTTTTTCAAGAAAAAAAAAGAAGAGGTTTTGAAAAATTATTGAACTCTAACTCATTTGCTATTTCTTGTCCAGTTAGTTTAAGGTGGTTGGTTTGTGACATTTTGGCTGGTCCTCCATATTGCTCCAAGTCATAGAGAAAGTTAAGGCCAACAAGGATACCGAGTTAGTGGTCACTAATCTGATAGAGAGTTCGGGGAATGAGAATGTAGGAGATAATGAAGAGATTCGAAAATTAAGGCGGCAAATAACAGAAATGAATCGAGCTTGGGCTAATGGGTTGCCGCCTCCTTCATTTCTCACTGATAATCTGGAATATCTTTCTAGCTTGCCTCCCGTGTCACATGCACAATTTCCCATTTTTGTTGATATGCTACAACATACATCAGGATCGACTCCAAGGCAATAATATCCAACCACTTCCAATGTTCATTTCCTCACTCCCCAATCCAAGACTACCACATACTCGACTCCAGCTGCTGTTCATGATTTTACGGTGCCACCCCCACCTGAAGCTCTTACTTTTGATGTTCATCCACAAGTTGTGCCTCCCTTCTCTACAAGAGAGCCTGCATTGAATATTTTTAGTAATCGGCATTATGCTCTCGAGCCTACATTTAAGTCAACTGGTCCTTACGATTGCCCTTAACCGCCTGAATTTTCTCCTAACACTGAGAAGCCTGTTATGACAGAAGAACAAGAGGAAATAGCCAGAAAATTGAGAAGTTTGGAACTGACTATGAAAAACTTGCAAGACTTGGGGGGTACAAAAGTGTGTCATATAAAGATCTGTGCATGTTTCCTGGTGTATATCTTCCTCTTGGTTTTAAAATGCCAAAGTTTGAGAAGTATGATGGACATGGCGATCCTGTAGCACATTTGAGACGCTATTGTAACCAGCTAAGGGGCTCTGGAGGGAAGGAAGAATTACTCATGGCATATTTCGGTGAGAGTCTTTCAGGTCTAGCTTCAGAATGGTTTGTTGACCAAAACATTGACAAATGGATTAGTTGGGATGACCTAGCTAACGAATTTGTGCAACAATTTCAACACATTGTGGAGTTGATACCTGACGAAAAATCCCTAACTAGTATAACAAAGAAGAATACTGAGAGTTTCAGGGAGTATGCGATCATATGGCGCGAACAAGCTGCTAGAGTAAAACCGCCAATGAAAGAAAGAAAAATAGTGGACGTGTTTATTCAAGCGCAGGATGAAACATATTATCAACACTTGTTACCTATATTAGGGAAGCCGTTCATTGAGGTCCTCAAAATGGGGGAGATGATAGAGGATGGAATTAAGACCGGTCACATTGTAAGTTTTGCAACATTGAAAGAGACTACTCAAGCAATTCAAAAAGGTTCGGGAAGTGTTGGAGAAAAGAACAATGAGAAAGATGCATCTGCCATTATAGTTGGACAACAGGCACGGGTAAGAGGACCATATCATCATTATCCACGGGCTTAAACCCAAGTTTATGGCCAAGTTCTATAGAATCTTTCCCAAAATCCATTATATTCTATTCCTCCATCTTCATATCAAGTGTATAATGCGCAACCATATGTTCAACCCCCATCTTACCTACACTGGCGCGCGCAAACTCTGTCGAGTTATATCGAAGCCCTTCTAGGTCTGGTTTTCAATTTAAGCCAAATAATGAAATGAGATAGAAGTCGAGGGATAACTTCACACCGATTGGAGAGTCATATGCAAGTTTATTCCAGAGATTGGTACAGCAGGACATGATCACTCCTCTCCTTGGGTATACTCCTGACCTACATTCAAGAAGTTTTGATCCTATTCTGATGTCCAGGGTCACAATATTGAAGATTGTCGTGCTTTAAAAAGAGAAATTGAAAAGATGATTCAAGATAAATCAATCATGGTGCAGAACATTGACAGTGAGAAAAGCTCTAGTCACGCTGATATGCAAACCAGTGGCTAAGATGTCAGGCTGAGCAATTGAGAAGTCACCCCTCTCCTTAGTAGAAAGGGGTTTGGTAGTTTGTTTTGTTTTATTTTCTATTCTCCGAATTATTTCGGGGTTGTAGTTTGGGATCTGTCTTGTTTTGTCCTTTTGTTGTTTATGTTCAAACCCTTCTATCTTTTGTTTTGACTAAATGAAGTGTCTCATTTTTCTTTGTGTTTTAAATATGTGTTGTTTGTTTGTTTTCTTTACATAGTACATTTTGTGTTAACTCTAGTGATATGACATGCTAGTGAAATTTTCAGTCAGATCTTAAAATCCAGTTTAAGCATGAACATTGAATCAGAGGGTTAAAGTTAGAAAAAGAGAGCATATGAGAAAATAGATAGAGTGCTGAGACATTTGGTGAAAAGTTAAGGCAATTATTTTGAGAATCACAAGAATAACTTGGTCATCAATTGAAAAATAAAGCTCAATTAGGTCAAATAGCGGATGTGTGCTCCCGAGGAACAGAATAAAAATCAACTCCACGAAAGTATGAGTCATTCAATGTGAGGGATGTACAACAAAGGTGGATTTGTATGTTCAACAAGTGTAAAAGAAGAGGTGACACATATGCTCGGGGCAAGTTAGTATTGTAAAACATGTCATAAATGATATTGATTGTGTACTTTCACATTGCATGCTATGTACTAGCACCTTCAAGGATTGATACGATGAAGACATTTCATTCTGTTATCGATACATTGTGTCATCCTTTGTGTACCCCATTTGATTCTTAGTTTTATTTTCTTTCATACCCCTTTTTTGGAATCAAGATACATTCAACAAAGCTCAAAAGAAAAAGTGTCAGGTAAAATAGAGTCAGAAAAAAAATGTGTCAAAAAGAAGGAAAAGAAAAAGTGTCAGGTAAAATAGAGTCAAAGAAAAAATCAGAATCAAGCAAAAGAACAAGCTGCCAGAACTACGCATGACCTGATTCTCCTCTCTCGGGGGTGAGATACGTAGGCTGCCCTACTAAGGGCTCGGTCCAACCAAATAAATAATTTAGAATCATCCGGTCAAAAGAAACTGGGGCATGAGTTAATCCTCATTTTTTGAGTCGATTCCAAAAGTTGTAAGTTCTAACCCACTTCAAGGTCGTTTGGGCTTCATGCCATCCTTTCTTTCTAACCCTATCCAAAAGCCAAGTTACAATCAAAGAAAGACCTTCAGATCAATCTTTGAGAATGTTAAGGCTAAGCATGCAATGGATACTATGATGCATTTTGGGAACTACTTGTCTTCCTCAGCATAAGGAATCAAGAGAGAAATAAAATATGAGAGAGTCTTATTGGTGAAAATCCTCTCAGGCACCGTAAGGCGATAGTAAGTTGAGAGAGATAAAAATGAGAGTCTTATTAATGAAAACCCTCACGGGCACCGTGAGACGATTGTGAGTTAGGAGAAATGAGAATAAGAGAGTCTCATTAGTAAAAAAAACCTCATAGACACCATAAGACAATGGTGAGCTAAGGAAAAGACCCTTCAAGGCGTCACTAGCCGAATGAGGTCTGAATGCAATTGGCCTAAGAGAGCAACTTAGTTTCAAGGCCATTAACTCAACAACAATTGGTAGAAAGTTTGGATGGAAAGATCAGGTAGCTTAATCCAAAATGCATAGTATAATCATTAGAGTTGACTGTCATTTTTAGAAAATTTTTCATTTCTTTGTTTCAAATGCGGACACTCATTGTCTTTTCTTTCTTCTCTTTATTTTATTTTTCTTGAGTCAATTGTCCAAATAAAAGTCATTGTCATTTTTCTCTTGTCTTTGAGTCAAGTTCGTGTCAAAATAAGTGAGAAAGATTTCAAACATGGCTACCAGCTTCTTCAATTGCACAAAGAAAGACAAAAGGCCAGCGCATGAAAGAGGCATAATTGTGAGCCAAAAAAGGGGCATGCAAAAAGTTTTGTCAAAAGACAAGTTTGGCAACTCATGAAAATACCAAGGTTTAAAGGATTTATTCATGAAGCATGACAAAGCAGAGATGCTGTATTTATTTCAGAGTCACTCATCATAATCCGAGTTTGGGTCAATGACACGACAAAGCAGGGGCAAGTGCCAACAATCTGAAACAAAATGAATGGAATGAACACTGGAGCAGGCATCGGGACAGCCAAGTGCCGCAAGCCACCACTAAGTTTTTAATTGACAATTTTTTTTTGTTGAAACAGGGGCAAATTCTCTTTACTTAATTCATCTACCATTGGAAATTTACTTTATGTTCAGGACCCTCCTAAAAAATGAAATTTTCTTTTCAATTCAGGACCCTCCTGAAAAATGAGAATTTATTTTCTGTTCAAGACACTCTTAAAAAATGGGATTTTACTTTTTGTTCAGGACCCTCCTGAAAAATGAAATTTTACTTTCTTTTCAGGACCCTCCTGAAAAATGGGACTTTACTTTCTGTTCAGGACCCTCCTGAAAAATGGGATTTTACTTTCAGTTCAGGACCCTCCTGAAAAATGGGACTTTACTTTTAATTCAGGACCCTTCTGAAAAATAAAATTTTACTTTCTGCTCAGGACCCGCCTGAAAAATGGGATTTTACTTTCTACTCAGGACCCTCCTGAAAAATGGGATTTTACTTTCTGTTCAGGACCCTCCTGAAAAATGGGAATTTACTTTCTGTTCAGGAGGGT
>NC_061118.1:37867827-37868372 GCF_002878395.1 Capsicum annuum | reverse complement strand
TTTTACTTTCAGTTCAGGACCCTCCTGAAAAATGGGACTTTACTTTTAATTCAGGACCCTTCTGAAAAATAAAATTTTACTTTCTGCTCAGGACCCGCCTGAAAAATGGGATTTTACTTTCTACTCAGGACCCTCCTGAAAAATGGGATTTTACTTTCTGTTCAGGACCCTCCTGAAAAATGGGAATTTACTTTCTGTTCAGGATCCTCCTGAAAAATGGGATTTTACTTTCTGTTCAGGACCCTCCTGAAAAATGAGACTTTACTTTCTACTCAGGAGCCACCTGAAAAATGGGATTTTACTTTCTACTCAGGACCCTCCTGAAAAATGAGACTTTACTTTCTACTCAGGACCCTCCTGAAAAATGGGACTTTACTTTTTGCTTAGGACCCTCCTGAAAAATGGGATGTTACTTGCTGTTCAGGACCCTCCTGAAAAATGGGATTCTACTTTCTGCTCAGGACCCTCCTGAAAAATGGGATTTTATTGTTTGTTCAGGACCCTCCTAAAAAATGGGATTTTACTTTCTGCTCAGGACCCTCCTG
>NC_061118.1:37860533-37867727 GCF_002878395.1 Capsicum annuum | reverse complement strand
TTCAGGACCCTCCTGAAAAATGGAAATTTACTTTCTGTTCAAGACCCTCCTGAAAAATGGGATTTTACTTTTTGTTCAGGATCCTCCTGAAAAATAGAATTTTACTTTCTTTTCAGGACCCTCCTGAAAAATGGGACTTTACTTTCTGCTCAGGACCCTCCTGAAAAATGGGATTTTACTTTCTACTCAGGACCCTCCTGAAAAATGGGACTTTATTTTCTGCTCAGGACCCTCCTGAAAAATGGAATTTTACTTTCTGTTCAGGACCCTCCTGAAAAAATGGGATTTTACTTTATGTTCAGGATCCTCCTGAAAAATTGGATTTTACTTTCTGCTCAGGACCCTCCTAAAAAATAGGATTTTTCTTTCTATTCAGGACCCTCCTGAAAAATGGGATTTTACTTTCTGTTCAGGACCCTCCTGAAAAAATGGGATTTTACTTTATGTTCAGGATCCTCCTAAAAATGGAATTTTACTTTCTGTTCAGGACCCTCCTGAAAAATGAGATTTTACGTTCTGCTCAGGATCCTCCTGAAAAATGGGATTTTACGTTCTGTTTAGGACCCTCCTGAAAAATCCAAAATCCAACAACCATAATCACACCACACATAATCACACCTAATTCAAAATCAAGATAAAGAAAAGGGAAATGGATTAATGAAATGGACCTCAATAGAACGTTCTCGTAGATAATAAAGAAGTCCGAAATCGAAATCCTCGAACAAAGAACCCCAACGACAAACAAATTTCAACCCAGGATAAGACCTCGATGTGAAAACCAAAACCACGAATATTGATACGACTTAGTTGCGGAAACCCCCAGAAAGCAATATCGAACGAATCCCGCAACAGATAAAACTCGAAACACCCTAAAACTCCAATAAAAGAACTGAACCCGATAGAAATCAAGCTCAGGCGAGCTGACAGCGACAAAACCAGTTGGAATAGACCGGATTCCAGCGATATCAAAAGAAAATGAGGGATTTTTCAGCGATTTATGACTGATTTGGTCCAAAAATGATGACGGACATCAATTCCGATGCGGATATCAACAGAAAACATGAAAGAGAATTGGATTTCTCCCTGTTTTCAGATCTCTTTGCCCAATCTCCATTTTTCGTCTCTCCCTTACTAAGTGTGGGTGTGCAAGTATTTTCCAGCTAGAGCAAGTGTGTGTGTGTGTGAATCGTGATCTCTGTGTGTGCATTAATGGTGGTTTCTCGTGAGTGAGATCTGCTATGGTGAGGATGATGGATCGTATATAGGTAAAGTATGGTGAATTCTGTAGAAGAGAAATATGGAGATGATGATGTGGGTTTGTATATTGTTGTTGAACATGAGGTGTGAATCCCTGTTTAGTGTGTTGTGAAGATTCGTGTCAAAGAGAAGAAGGATTTTCTCTCTATTGCTCTGTGTGTTTTCTCTCTTCCTCTCCAAGAAGATCTCTCCCGTGAGTGTGATTATGTATATATAAAATGGTGGGGTCCAACAGTGAGTTCCTATGGAAATTTTCTAGAAAATGTATATTGTTCAGGGAATTCTCCTTTTTCGTGGACCCCTAGGTGTCTTTTTTGTATGTATATCTTTTTCCTTTGTGGACAAGAAGATTAAAAAAAAATAGGGGTTCACGTGGGATGGGGTGGGGGTATGTGGGGTGAGGGAGGTTAGGTGAGGGGTGAGGGGTAAGGTGTTGTTTTTTAATTGGAGGGATAAGGGTTAGGTGTCTATTTTAAATTGGGTGGGTTGTTAGAATATTAAAAAGAATAAAAGTTTGTTAGGAATTTTGTTGAGAGTTATTTTTTTGTATTTTTGTGGGATGTAATTACATGGGTAGGATAAGGTAAAAATGGGTAAAACGATATCGGGGAGGGACGAAATTACGTGTCTACAATATAAAGGTATTTCAAGTAGATATATACGTTGAATTTAATTATTAAATTTTAATTTATATTTACAATGTTAAAATAATCACGAGTAAGGATAAATTTTAGATACACACACAAATATATATTATTTATATTTATAAATTATAATAATAATAATAATAATAATAATAATATAATATTTATCATTATATTTGATATACATAAGTTATGAAATATAAAATTATATTTAACTATATTTTTGTTGAATTTAAATTTTAAATAGATAAGTTTGAAATAACAAATATCTATTAGAACTCTCCAATTATGAGTTTCTACTTTTAAGATAATGAAAATCTTTTTATTTAAAGGATAATGACTTCAAATTCAAATACTTAATTTTTCAATTCAAAACTTGCTAATTAGAACTCTCTAATGTGATAACTAACCATTTCTAATAAGTAATTTTATTTTATAATTATTTTTAATTTAAAATTAATAATTTATTAGTCTTAATTATCTTTTGATAGTTTATCTTCTTCTTTTTTGACACATTTTTTATTTTATTTTATTTTCTTTTCTTTCAATTATGGATTTCTATTTTTAAGATAATGAAAATCTTTTTATTAAAAGGATAATTTATTTCAAATTCAGATACTTAAGTTTTTAATTCAAAACTTGATAAGAGTCTAATTAGAACTCTCTAATGTGATAACTAACTATTTCTAATATTTCTAATATGTAATTTTATTTTATAATTTTTTAATTTAAAATTAACAATTTATTGGTCTAATTATCTTTTGATAGTTTAACCTTTTTTTGCATGTATTTTTTTAAAAGATTCGATGGTAAAGTTATTATTAACACAAAACTATAATGCCCAATTTTTTTGCATGTTTCCTTAAAACTATAATTTATTATTATTATTATTACTATTATTATTATTATTATTATTATTATTATAGTTTCATCTTTAATTTAATATTTAAATAAATTATATTTAAATATATTATATAACTTAAATTTTAAAAGAGATAAATTTGTGAAAGAGTAGAAGTCACTCTAGAGCTACAAACTGTACCACATTCAATAGTTATTGACATCTAGAAATTTAGGGTTGTCATATTCCTATTTAAGCGAAAATGAAGACATAAACACTTAATATATATGTGTCACAAACACCTCAATGTCAAGTCCTTTCCTGTTAAATACATCATAAGGAATCGACAAAGCAAAATTATTATGTACAAAGGAAAATAAATAGGTATGATAGTCAAAGATACTGCTGCAAAGTAAAAATGAGAATGGCAAAAGAAAAAAAGAATCATACCCATGAAAATTGAGCACTGCAAAACTTGTTACCTCCAGACATATGTGAATCAAGAGAGTTTAGATTTAACAATCTTGGAGTCGAAATCTTATTCCCCATGCGGTCAGCAAAATCAATTTTAGTACTTCCATTCTTGTCAACAAATAAGGTGCATATCAATATCAAATAAGTATCAGTTGTCCCTACTATCCACTTTCCATCATAGGTAACGTCGACATGAGTGATAGGAAAATCAAACCCTGAAAAAGCAGTTTTAGCCTGTCTCATGGAACTGCTTGAGTACAACCTAATCTTGCCATCAAGTGAACCAACAACTATCTGATCCATCACCAGTAATAGCAAAGCACTGAAAGTTAGTTCCCTTCGAAGGACATCAATTTTAAATGTCGTGATTATTGTTTCTACACTACTACTGATTATATAGATATAAAAGAGATATTAAGAAAATAGAACTCCATTTCAATTTAAATTTAAATTTAAATTCAAATTCAAATATAATATCTTTTTATTAAAAGAAGATGAATTATTATTCTTCCTTATTCATAATTTTTCAAATATAGTACATACTTATCTTATAATGTCTAACATAAGTTTAAATTTTTAATACCTAAATATACTATTTAGTTATTTATTTATATTATTACTATTATTATATTTTATTATTAGCAGTCAACTACCACTATCACACGTATGTACTACTATTATTACTACTAACATTATTATATTTTATTATTATTAGTATACTACCACTATCACAAGTATGTATTACTATTATTACTACTAATATTATTTATTTATAGATTATTATCATTATAAAATATTTAGAGTTTATTTAAACTCTTCTACTATGAATTTCTAATTTTAAACTAATAAAAATTTCTTTTTTCTTCTAAAAGCCTAATATTTCTAAATTTTTATATTTTATTATTACTAGTATATTACCACTATCACACGTATCTACTACTATTATTACTACTAATAATATTTATTTATAAAATATTATCATTATAAAATATTTAAAGTTTATTTAAACTCTTCAACTATGAAGTTCTAATTTTAAACTAATGAAAAAAAAATTTTCTTCTAAAAGCTTAATATTTCTAAATTCAAATAATTTTAAATCTTTTATTACAATATTATAAGTTTTGTTCTAAAATCTGTCAAGTGGCTTAATTAAGTGAAAGAAAGATTATTTGATAAAAATTTAGCTTTATTTTCTTCTTTTTATTGGGTTGTCGATAACTATATATATAGTGAATCTGCTTAAATTTAATTTTACGTTGAAAAGTTTTATATCTAAGACTAGTTTCCACTATTTTCACCACAATTCTTATTGGTAAAACTATTTTGGCATTTGTTTATTTATAGTTTATCCACTAAAAGGAGCAAAAACAAACTACAAGCATATAAGTAAATTAAGTAATAAAAGTCTTAAATTTACATTTTTGTATTGAAAATTACTCCAAAAGTAGCCAAATTAATGGTCCAAGCTGAAATGAGCACATAGTAACTACTCCAATCAAGAGTCAAACTATCAAATAATGATGACTTCAATTGATTAGAGTAGTCAACCAAGTTCACACAAAATATATATTCATGTTTCGTTTTACGTTGAATTTTATACAAAAACTAAATATTTCAGTTTACTTTTTATTTTTTAAAAAATCAAAAGAATTTTATTATTTTAAAATTAAATAACTACATAAAATAATAATAATAATAATAATAATAATAATAATAATAATAATAATAGCTGCAGTAGTAGTAAGGTTAATTTTGTAATTAACAAGGTTTCAAAACATCATTAACAAAATTAATTTTATAAAATATATCTCTAATTAATATTTTCATTAAATAAATACAAGTAAAATGAAACGGAGAAATATATATATATATATATATATATATATATATATATATTTTTTTTTCAAAAGTCATCTAGAGAATATTGATTGAGTTGAAGATTATCAAACTAGTGGCTTAGATTTGAAGTCCAATTATTTACATTCAAATCTCAAACCACTTGATATTTATTTCTTTGAAAACTTAGGTGCACTTATATTGTCCACAAATCTTAAAATGTCTAATAAAAGTTCAAAATAATAAAGGCTAATTTACATTAAATACATTGCATCAATTTTCATGTTTGGGAAAAATTCATGTATTTCTAACCACATGTTTTATGCCTAATTATCATGCTTTCAAATATCCCATCTTAAAAAATAATTATTATCTAAAATAATTAGCTTGACTAATTTAGATTTTCCTCATTCTATATACGGATAAAATGTTCTCCAATAAAAATTTCTTCATTCTCGAGGATATACTATTGTGTTTTGGGATTTATAAAACGCAAAGTTACTGACTTGATCAAATCCATAATCGACATTCTAGTTCTACCCCAAACACGTATTGATAAAGAATATCATAACTTTTTATAGAAAGCTCTGATTGACAAGAATATCATAACTTTTTATAGAAAGCTCTGATTGACGAACGATTTTAAAAATAAATAAATAAATAAATAAATAAATAGAAAACAATAGTACTACAATTTATTATTCTAAATGTAGACCACGAGAAGAAGTGTCAAATATGGAATGCTAATGAACTTAGAGAATGTGTAATAAATAATGTAAAATCACTTTCCAAGTGATGTGATGTATATAGGTACATGGTAGGTTATGAATTTTAATATGTGAATAAATATATTTATGTAAATTACCTATTTTTCGAAAATAAAAAATAATTCTAAAGCACGTAAAATTAAATACATGAATAAATTATTGTACTTGAACCTAGGGTTTTTCAGAAATAACCAATCTACTGCTACAAGATAGTATTAAGGTTTGCATACGCTCAGAGGCGGATTCAGGGTCCGGATTCTCTGGGTGCCAAGTAAACTTATCGACAGGGGCAAAGTCACCTTCGATGAAGGGTGGCCAAATGCACACCCTTCGTCGGAAAATTATGTGGTGCGTAGAGGTTAAATGGTAATCATAATGAGTGTATATTTAATTTTGCACACTCTTAACATAGCTAATAATAAAATTTGCACATCCTTCGCTGAATTTCTGACTCCACCACTGCTCATCGATTAAATTAATTAAATTATTTATTTTTTTATATATAGGACAATTAAACAACCAATTAATTAAAAAAATCATAATAAAATGACAAAACTTGATCTTTCAATAATATTACTAATACCATAATATAATATTCATAATTCATTTAAATGGTAGAATGTATGCCTGTTGCCCTATTTTAGTGAACAATGCTTCACAGAAAATGATTTTAAAAAACAAATGTTGCAAACCGAGATTGAACCTATGGGAAACAAAAGTGTCGCTTTGACACTTGCACTAGATAGTGCTTTGGTATTATAGGTGGCAGATTTAATATTTGACTATATCAGTATCAATAAATGCTGCAATTTGCCACTTGCACTAGATAGAGCTTTGATATTATGGGTGACAGATTTAATATTTGACTATATCAGTATATATAGAGAGTTTCCGTCGAAGTTTGCGGGTGGCGTGCCACCCCACGGCAATGAATAGATCCACCCTGCGTATGATTTACCCTCTTTAAATTCTACTGATGAAATTTCATGACTAGATATGTTATTGTTATTGTATATACTAGTACATTCCTTTTTAATTTCTTCTTTTGGTTATTTTTTATCTCTTATAGAAAACATGTTCTTGATGGATATAGACAAATCCAAAAAGTTGAAGATGGATATATATGAACAATTATATTCATGGACCACTTTGTCCAATTTTTTTTTTCTATTTTTTCAAAAAGAATAAATTATGTACACATAAATAATCCACTACTTTTTTTCTTTTTCTTTTGTTTTTCTTTCTATTTCTGCTTAAGCAATTGTTTGCTCTTTTCATCCTAATGCTAAAATGGATATGAAGATAATAAATTCATAGGTATACAAGGTGAATTCCTCCATGCCTTTGCATGAATTTTGAGAATATCTCTAGCTCT
>NC_061118.1:37853672-37857533 GCF_002878395.1 Capsicum annuum | reverse complement strand
GAATTCCTCCATGCCTTTGCATGAATTTTGAGAATATCTCTAGCTCTATCCTTAGCTTTACTTCCACAATCAACTTGAAGTACCAAACAAAGCTTTGCCACAACACCCAAACTCAACATCTCTTGAACAACACTTTGTGTTGATGAAAACTTTGATATCGAATGCAATATCTTGATTGCCCTTTCGCTCCCTACTTTCGAAACCCTAAGTATTTTCTTCGAGACGATGGCTAACCCTCCCGGATGATTCAACAGCTCGGCTCTCCCTTCTGCGCTCTGACAAATTTGATCCAGCAAGATTAGCATCAGTTCGCAGGTCCTTTTCTCGGATGAATCGAGCAGAAGGTCCACCAAAACCCTAACGGCTCCTGCCTCAGCTGCTTTCACTCTGTTCCTCCCAAATGGACACGCGTGCGCTAGCACTTGCAATGACGCTTTGGTGGCCTTTTGAGAGATCTCATCCCTCAAGACTCGAACCACTTGAGCGAAGAACTCTTTCTTCAAGCTCGAAAATAGAGTTGGTAGTGTGGATGCTTCGAACATGTCTTTCATCAGCATCACCGCGTAAGCCCTTGACTCATAGCTCCCACGCTGCATGACGCGTGTCAGTGACTCGATGAATTCACCATTTCCACTCGTGATGAGTGACCTCAATCCATCTTCTGATAACTTGAGTTGGTAGAGGATGCTTAATGCTTCATCTTTAGTACTCATGAAACCCTCTTCACCCAACACATCACTCGAATCAATCACAACAGAGGCTAAGAACTCTGCTGCCCCCGCAGACTCCATGCAACGCTTGTTAGCATCGTTCACAGAAGCTATGGATCTAAGTGTGTTGAGTGATTTCATTTGCATTTCGCGCGATTTCGCTTCTTTCATGAGCTTTAAGATTTGAGCTTTGCTGACCGGAGGCTTCGGTGTAGGGAACCTCTCGATGCCATGGGACGCATTGAGAGTACACCACGATTGGATGAATCGTCGTAGAGTGACATTAGGGGTCAACTCTATGCTCGTAAGGGATTGCTTCGTAACCGGACACGTATTGTTCTTAGCTGAGAATATCCATCTCTCGATGTTCTCTCGATCGTATGTTATTCCAGTCGAGATCGTGACTGGATCTTTCATCATCTCCAGTGAAATCGGACAGAGGAAATAAGGTGGTACCTCAATTTCTTCCATTTGTACTTTGAAAATTTTTCAAGATTAATCAAGGGAATATTTTTTGTATGGATGAAGAAGTTGGAGATTTGTTGAGAAGATGAGTAGTGAATTGGTTTG
Source organism: Capsicum annuum (assembly GCF_002878395.1). Classification (NCBI taxonomy): domain Eukaryota; kingdom Viridiplantae; phylum Streptophyta; class Magnoliopsida; order Solanales; family Solanaceae; genus Capsicum; species Capsicum annuum. The sequence continues at coordinate 37,856,253 of NC_061118.1, read as the reverse complement.
GAAAACTGTGGTTATATATACAAGTGATGGAAATAGGAAGAAATTTTCAAAGTCAAACCACGTTAAGATATGAAATGTTATTTAAATGATGAAATAACTTTATACCAAGTCTATTATGTGTAGTTTTTGTGGCCCAATTGTGTGTACATAGAGAAAGAATCAGCACACTTTTGACTTTTTTAAAAAGAAAAAAAAACACATGTTCAATTTACTTCTCTTTCTAACTCGTTTTAGTTTAAAATTTATATTTCCTAATAGGACAGCTACTTGTTTTGGGGATTTATTTTTTTTTGGCTGTTCAACTTGCTTTTGACTAAACCAAATTGTTTTGTCTTGGCTTTTTTAAGTACATTGAACTTGAATGGATATTTTTTGGCTTAAGTTTGGGATTATTTGGTAGACTGTATTAAAAATAATAACGTATATATTAATTTTATGTATTATTTATATTTTATTTGGTTTATTTTTTCATCATATGTATTATTAATGGGGTCAAAATCATTTTTCTTCCCAACTTTGTCTTAAAAATCAAACTCTCTATTCAACTTTGAATAATAATCATACTCTCATCTTTATTCTAATTGATTTTTTTAAATTTCTATTTTACCCTTTATCATTAATTTTTTTATTCTTTTATTTAACTTCTTTAAAATAATCATATTTTCATTTTTAAAAAAAATCATATAACAAATTTTTCATAAAAACATAAACATTATTCATATAACAAAATTTTCATAAAAACATAAACATTATCTTCTAGAAAAAAAAAGGTAAGAAATATATAAGCTAATGATGATCTTTATGAAGTAAATTAGCATAATAAGAAAATTAGTTTTATTAATAATAATCAAAACTATAATATTTATTTTAACAAGTGAAAATAATAAGTACTACTTATTTTATAAACATATTTCAATGCAGAAAATACAAACAATAAATGAAAGAGATAAGCCTCTAGTACCACCCCGAACTATGATCAAAGTTGTTACGACACACTCCAACTTCACAAGGGTCCTATTATCTCCCTAACTCAAATTTAGCATATTTTTACCATTTTTGGTGCTAATGTGGCACCTTTATTACATAAAATGAAGCTCATATCAAAAGTGTCACGTCATCTAAAACGATTGACAAAAGGTATCACGTTAGTTAAAAAGAGTGACAAAAATACGCTAAAATTTAGTTTAAGGGGTAATAGGACCCCCGTGAAGTTGACATGTGTCGTAGCAAATTTGATCATAGTTCGGGGATACTAGATGTTTTTCTCGAATAAAAATAAGGTCAAATTTTAAAGATTATTTTTATTTATATAAATTATAAAATATGTAATACTCTATTAATGACAATCACAGCTTATTTACTGATATAGACAATAGATAATATCGTTTCTTATCACTTGATCTTCATGCTAAAAATAAATATTTTAGTTTATCTACTCAATTTGTGAAATCAAGAGAATTGTATTATGTTGTTTTCTACCCTTTAGTGTTAAATAACTATATAAAGTAACAGTATAGACAAATTTAAAGTTTCAAATTATCATTAATAAGGTTAATTTAGCAAAATATACCCCTAAGTAAAATTTTCTTAAGGATTGGGTTATATCAACAAAACGTTAAGTAATACAAAACAAATTTAGTAAGAGAGTGATAAAACACGGAAATATACGCGCATGCATGTACATACATATGTATATATACACACTTAGGGGTGGGTTGTTTGGAAACAAGTTATTCCGGGATTAGTTATAACAAAATAAGTTGTACTAACATGTATGTGTGATAACTTATCTCATATTGTGGTATAAATGGTGCCATAAATAATTTTTAGACTACCTAATATATCTAATTAAACGCAGGATAAATAATCATGAACTTTATCTCTGAATTATTATAATTATACCTCAAACCAAACGACTCTTTAGTACATATAATACTAAAATAACGATCTTAAAAATAATATTGAATTTTGTGATAAATTTATAAAACGTATTAATTTGTATATAAAGTTAATAAACTTAAATAAAATGTTTCAAATATTCATGTTAAAAAAATATGCATTACATATAATATAAAAAGATATTACATAAATATAGAATTAAAATTATAAGGACAAAATGGACATTGCATGGAATAAATAGGAGAGTATGATTATTATTCAATGTTGAGGGAGAAGTTTGATTTTTTAATCAAAGTTAGGGGGTGAAAATGATTTTCACCCATTACAAATGCTTGGTATTGAGAATTGTATAATTAATGCATGGAAATTTATGGTATTAATATGCAATAGACTAATTCATGCATTAATATGGTTGAGGTTAGAGTTGTACCTCAAAATCTTTACACATCTTTTTCACCATATTTATGGAGAATATTTTTACAAAAAGAAAAAAAATTTTGTTTTAGAAATCATGCAGATTATGTTATTTTAGATTCATCAAATCAAACACTTCATAAAGAAAAATGCAAGTATAACTAAAGCAAACATTATTAATACAAATATTATCAAAACACCATATTTTGCATTATTCTTGTACAATCTACCAATATATATATATATATATATATATATATATATATAT
>NC_061118.1:37786037-37850672 GCF_002878395.1 Capsicum annuum | reverse complement strand
CCCTTTGATAATATATATATATATATATATATATATATATATATATATATATAACTCGGAGGCATAATTGATCAATTCAAAAATCCAACTCATGAGGGAAGGATTGTTTAATTTCATATGATAAAAAGATCATTTAGTCATTTTTCATCTGTCGTGAGACTCTTCAATAGTGGCGGAGCCAGCATGTGTAATGAGGGAGGGTTCATCGAACCCTCTACGGTGAAAAATTATACTGTTTATATATTACTAAAATTATATTTTATGTATATATATAATATATGTCGAACCCCTTTCGATCAATTTTTCTTCTAATTTTGAACGTCCCTCTTCATGAGAATCCTGACTCCTCCTCTGCTCTTCAACACTCATCTCATGTCCAACACTGGACATTTAATGTATCGATAATTAAGCATCAGATTCGGACGAACCCTAATCGATACTATTATAATTTATATACTCGGCATATATATTACTTGTATATATAATCAATGTATATCGACTAGAAAAGGTAAACGATAAATTGAATTGTTTAAGTCAAAACCTACTTCTAGTGAAACTCAAAATTTAAAACTAGTTGCATGTGGGAATATAGTTGAACAATTAATATTATGATCTCAATATATGGCTTGACCTTTACAATTGGTTGGTATGCCAAAATTAAGTTGAATTAAATTTTCAAACAGACTCATTCTTCCCTATACTCTTGACAAATTTACGTATTATACGAGTATAGTTGACGTATATATATATATATATATATATATATATATATATGTTAAATAATAATAATAATAATAATAATAATAATAATAATATCATGGTATTCGTTTGTCAATCTTATAATGTAATCGCATTTTCTGATCCAATTATTATTTTTGCTTTTTGTAATTCTATTTTATTCAGTAGGTCAATTTTATTGGTCTTTGCACCTAGATCTGGTGGGGTCGTGATTCGGAATTTTTCTATATCAAAGACTCGAAAATGTGATTTTATACATTCCATCACAATCCTCAACGGTCATCGTTGCATCATTACTAGTTGGCTATTCTATTTAATTTTTTTTTCTTTTTTTTTTTAAAAAAAAAATTCCTTTCAAGTAACTTAACAAGTACTCGTGATGTTTCGTTTTAGTTGTTCCTCTTGCTAAAATATTTTTTTTAATTTATTTGTTTCAGTTATCAAATCAAGAGAATTTCATTATATTTTTCTAATACTATCCCTATTATTAAATAATTGCACAAAATGTATATACTAAAATTTATATTTTCAAAACATAATTAATAAGGCTAATTTGATAAATAAAATGAAGTTCTAATAAATATATATTTTGTTAAGGGGAGTGCAAAGAGTCAACAAGCGCTAACTATTTTGAAACGGATACAGTATTTGTCTTATGATTATTACCATCGTGATCTGATATTTTGAAGAAAGAATATGATTCTTATCTGTTGGGAGCGTCACCTTCAGAATGGGTCGTACAATGCACGATTTGGATTAGTTGGAATTCCAATGTGGATATCGAACACCGAATGAAAACAAAAAAAAAATATAACTTCTGTCTGTTGAGAGCGTCACCTCCAGAACTTACCCTACAATACGCAATTTGAATTAGTTGGAGTCCAGTACGGCTATCGGCTTGTGGAGAGTTTTCTTGGATCATGGTGTCTTTCTTGGATCATGTGTTGTCACTATAATCGATGTTAGTTTTTCAGTTCCTAAACATTTTAAATATATCTGCATAAATTAATATTATGAAATGAATTTAAATCAAGTAATTTCTCTAACTTTATTAAGTTAAGCAATTGGTAAAACATTGGGTTATAATAATTTCCTACTACCATTTAAGGATGTGGTGCAACAGATGGGTTTGTTCCTTCCTTGACTAGAGGTCTCGGATTCGAGCCCTGGGTATGGAAAATCCTTGGTAGGGAGCGCTTTCCCCAAATGGGGCCCTACACGATGCGAATCCGAATTAATCGAACTCTAATGCGAGTACCGAACACCTCCTATGTATACTCCCTTTGTTGTCCTACTCCTCCTTTATGAACAAAGTGTATACTCCCTTTGTTGTCCTATGTATGTCTAGATTGATTTATGGAGAAACAACATAAATTACGACAGTTTGGAGCTTAATTACAGAAAATTTTGATATTTTATATAATTATTGAAAATTCAAATTTTGGTCTGTCGAGATATATAATTAGCTCCCGACATATTTAACGATAATATAATTTTTTTTCTTTATAAAAATACATAATTAGCTCTTAATACATTTTTTTCGATTTTGGGTCGATCGAGATACATAATTAACTCTCGATACATCTAACGAAGAGATATAATTAATTGAAATTTTTATAATTACTTTGTAAGGACAGAAATTTGTGTAAATATGATAAATTAAGGTGTATATTTATGTTATTTCTCATTGTATGCATGGCTAATTGCCTATTACGTTGTAAAACTTTTGAGCTTTAAATAAAATTAAGTTGTGGAAGAGCATAGTAAGCATAGACGTAATGTAGCCGACTTAAATTTTCTATGAGATATGTAAATTGACGAAATGAGAAGATGAAGTCCCTCGTGTATCCCCATTTAGAAAGAAGGGTCGAAGGTTTTGGACATGTAGCGATACTAAATAATGAATCTCGTTTAAAAGGATCGTATGTAGAAAATATTTTTTATATATGTTTTTTATATATTTTGTTTTTAAAACTCTATGCTCAGTCAATGACCGTCATATAAAATCAATAAAATGGACAATAAATAATAGAAAGGCAAATTAAAAAGTACATTCCAAGTGTTAAAATCACCAAAATTCAACCTAATTTATAATTTCTTCTCAAATATATATTGAAATGTTTGCTTCACCAATATTACAAATTCAGTAAGTATATATTATTCTTCAGAAAAATGTTTTCACCTTTTCTGTACAAATGCACTCATATATATAATATATACTAATATATATTCAATGTGAAAATTGCAGCAAAATAAGTAAAATTTGAACCTCATGATTTTTTATTTCAAGGCTTGAAAATATTTCCAAAGTTGGACAAGTTGAAAAGGCTCCCATCATTTGCATTATTCGCGCTATGATCATGACTCGGATTTTGTATTGCTGATTCTGGTTCTGGTTCTGGCTCTGCCTCTGACGACACTCCGGTTGTTAAATTATGACTTGTACTTAGAAGATCATTAGGAAATACCATATGATGATACTGATGATCATGAGAATTAGACCACATAATATCCTCACTAGGCAATGGAGGGAGCTCCATGTAATTATTGTTGCCTAATTGATGATCACGGTTGATACTATTATTGGCATTCACGTTGATGTTTGTATAGTGATCATGATGAACATCACTATGATTCATAACATTTTGCTTCTCCTCATGAATACCACTAAAGTAAAAATCAACACCATCACCAGCACCAGCACCAAGTAATCGCGATTCTTGACCTAATTCACTATTCACAAACTCCATGTCTATCATGCTTGAAAGCTCGAATGATGGAGTGACGAGTACTCCTTGATCAGGCAATAACAAATCGTCAGGAAGTTCAGGATTCTGACGATCCTCCGGCTGAGATGACTTGGAATTAGTACTATTCAAGAAATTTGAATAGACTAAAGCAAGATCAATACTTGGACCATGATGATGATCCAATGAACTACTTGTAGATTGATTATGATGATCAATATTAGTAGGATTTAAACAAACCCCATGTCCCAAATTTCTTGAAATAAGTTCATGATGATGATGATTATGAATTATATTAGAAGAAGACTTACCTCTTCTACTCTTTCTACAACCACCACCAATTGGAACATTCCTTAAAGAACCACCTTTAGTCCAATACCTTCTACAACCTTTGCAAAAATACCTAGGTTGTGTCAAACTATAGTTGTTGTAGTAACAAAATTTTGTATTTGTTGAACCACAACGAGGACATGCTGGTGCTAACTCAACATTGGATTTCCATATTGTCCCTCTTTCCATCTAATATTAACAAAATACACAAGAACAAGATTGATTGTTGTTGTTGTTGTTGATGATGATGTTGTGCTTCTTGATCAAGAACTTGATCCTTTTGAATAATAGCATACATCTCCCTTTTGAGATGCAACCAGAAAATGAAGTTAAAAGTTTTTGGCCATATGACTATATTTCCTTCCAAGTATATATATATATATATATATATAGCGGCGAAGCCAGGATTTTCATTAGTTACATAAAAAATAATTTTAGTCATGTATATATATAGTATAATTTTTCATCAAAGGAGGTTCGGATGAACCCTTATCCTAAGTGTAGCTCCGCCCCTGTATATATGTGTGTGTACTGCCCATAATTTAACTTAACAGGAAATTTAAGAAAGAAATGAGAACTTTTGGAACTCTTAATCTCAAATGTGTACTAATATTTTGGTTCATGAGACTTTTGAGAAGTAGTCTTAAATATGCCATGATATTTGTGTGGCTATAGAAGTTTTTTATTAAAGGTAAAACGGGAAGTTTAAATAGAAGTAGGATCAATATTTGAACTTTATGATTCTAAATTCGAGGATAACGACATCATGTGTTAGTAACTTTATTCAATAACAACATCAACAACAACAGCAAGCCCAGTATATTCCCACACAGTGGGGTCTGGGAGCTAAAATGTATGCAGTCCATATCGCTAACTCCGAAGAAGTAGAGAAGTTATTTTCTATTATTCAATCTCAGTATATTTCTACAAAGTGGGATCCGAAAAGGGTAAAGTGTACGTAGAACCTATCACAAAATATTGTTTCTGAAAAACCCTCGGCTCAAGTGAAGAAACTAGGTAGTTAGTGGCAAAATTCATTATTTTATAAATTTCTTGATACAAATATAAAATTTGAACTAAAGTTAGCTACATACTAAGTTCATGAGATCTGTTATGTAACCATCTAGTTCAGTGTCGGAGTCAGAATTTTCATTAAGGTGGTTCAGAAGTAAATATACGAAATAGTAGAAAGGGGTTCAACATCGACTATTTATGCATGAAAAATATTTTTAACCATATGAAAATAATATAAAACAGTATAAGTGATGGGGGTTCGGACAAACTCCCGGAGCAAAGGTAGCTCCGCCCCTGGTCTAGCTCCGCTCCTGTGTCTAAAGTTAAATTACATTTTCAAATAGAAAAATATATATCTTTTTTTTTTTGAAACTGACTAACAGAAAATAATATCGCGTAAATTGAAACAGATTGAAAAATATTATTTGCATATTTTTATTTTTATTTTTATTGTTATGGGGAATTGCATTGGAAATGTGTGAGAAGAGCACATGGTAAGAGAATTAGTAGACTTCGTAACAATGCCGGAGGCGAAGAAGAGGTGTCTAATGTTTGTGACACGTGGAGTATCATGATTGGTTGAATAGGAAGCAAAGTCCTCGAGAATCTCAAGTAGCTTTTAGGGACACAAAGCTTGGGTTCTAAAAATATTTATAAAAAATTTAGTGTTTACAAAAATTTTAGTGTTGGTCAGTTAAAAATTCTTCATTCAAACAATGTATATTGAAGAGATGAGGATGTGAGTATATTAGGTGCGATAAAAGTAAGAATGAAGATATTCGAGATAGGTGAGACTCTGGGAGTGACCTTCGTGGTCGACAAGATGAAGGATGCGAGATTAAGATGATTTTGGATATGCGAAGAGGCAAGGTGCAAATTTCTTAATGAGGAGGTGCGAAAGATTAAGTGTAGTCAGTATGATGAGAGGTAGAGGTACGCTGAAGAAGTATTGAGGAGAGGTGATAAGACAAGACATAACACAACTTCAGGTTACTGATGACATGACCGTGATAGAAAGATAGAGAGGACGTGTATTAAGATAGAAGGCTAGTCGGGTAGGAGTGTTGTATTGCTTGTCGAGGGTTTAAGCTTATGGTTAATTTACTGTTGTACTAGTCATAGTATTGTAGCATTTGTTTGTGATATCTATCGTAGGTTGTTGTTTATTATTGTATTTCGATTATCATACTATTTAATTTGTTGTTTTGTTCTTGTGTATTTTTAGAAGACTTTGTATTTTCTCTTTAGTTGCTACATTTTCTTCATTATTTCCTTCTTCCTTGTGAACGTGAAAATCTTTAATAAAAAATTTGAACTTTAAGCCTTGAAATGAAATTATAGAGAACATTTTTATTGGGTTCGAAATAATCAAGTGTCATGCGGAATCTAGCAAAATAAATCTCAAAAAGACGTCAAATAAGAAGACATGCGAGAAATACATTAAAAAAAGACACAATAATTTTATGTGGTTCGATCAATCAACCTACATTCACAATGAAAAAAAAAAGAGCAATTCACTATATAAAAGAGAGTATAAAATATCGAGAGAAACAACCTCACACAATTTACTTTGAATAAAAAGGTCCACACAACTGACACCGCAACACTTATATTCACAAACTCCCTGAAGAAAATAATTCTCCTTATTCTTCTTGCATCAAAATATGTGACATAACACCTTTATTTATAATACTAGAAAATTAAATTAAAACTAGAACTAGAAAACTTGTTTCTATATGAACTAGGATAAACAAATCCTAATTTTAATTAGCATAAATTAAAATAATGTCAAATATTAAACGAATTGAATTTCCTACTTTAACTTTGAATTATCATTTTCAACATCCTCCCGTAATTCAAAGTTATATACTCTTGCCTTTTGTTGTCATCGTTACTCCTTTCATTTGTATATACTTATTTATGTTTGATTTGACATATCTCTTAAGAAGCGGCAAAAATAAAATGATAATATTTCTATATCACTCTTAACTATTATAAGCGATTTAGTATTAAACAAAATATTGATACTTAAAAATAATAAATTATCCCTTCATTTTTCAAATTAAACAAGTAAAAACATTTAGTTTAGTTTCAAGAAAACTAATTCCAAAAGATCAAATTATTGCATTAGTTTGATCTCAAAAGTTTGCAATTATTTTTTTTTTTTCCCTTTTTTGTTTTAACCTATAAGCAGTGAAAAGTTTTGTTGTTTTACTTTTCAAATTATCTTGGGAATTTAACTATTGTAGGTGCAATTTGAAAAAAAATGTTTCATTAGTTTGATATTCTCATGTTATTGTTGCCATCAATGCCAAAGTACATGTTGGGTAATTTGTGAACATCTAATTTGAGGAATCCTATTTTTCATATTTCTTTTTTAATAATGACTTTGAAAATTATATCTATAGGGGTGTGCGCATACGTTGAATTACAATATTAAATACGAGTTCGAACGAATATATATATATATATGTATGTATGTATGTATGTACATGTATATATGTATATATGTACATATGTATATATATATATTCTTTCTGGTATTCATATTTACTTGTTCATATTTTTTTTGTATTATATAATATAGTACTATAATAAACTACAAATAACAACACGTTGAGTGTAATCTTATAAGTGAGGTCTACAGAGATTAGTGTGCATGCATATCTTATCCTTACCTTATGAAGATAGAGAGGCTATTTCCGAAAGACCTCGACTCAAATAACACATACTAAACCAATTTTGAAAAAGAAAAATACAGGAATAAAGAAGACATAGCAAATAATACGATAAGCTTTTCATCATAGCATATTGAGAACAAGAAACCTAATAATAGTCAAATAATATGATAATTAAAGCACAGAAGATAACATATAGTAACAAAAAATTATAGGCTAACTATACGAAATTATTGCAATTACTACTGATATAAACAGAGAAAAGTAATAAACTAGGTTGCTCCGAATCATTCAAAATTGTTAATGCATCTCTTATCAAATTTTAAAAAAATAAAATTTACGTTTTATGCGCTGTCAGTGTATAAAATATTCTACAGTATCAGATAAATTTGGCTTGGTATTGTAGGTTACCCAATATTTTCTTTTTTCAATTTTTGTGTAAAAAATTGAGTAACCTGCAATAGCAGATCAAGTTTACCGGATAGTGTAGAATATTTTATACACTATCGGTGCACAAAATTTAAACTCTAAAAAATATGCAACTTTTAAAATATCTAATATGCATTCACAATACTTTTAAAGAGTCCGAACAATGTAGATGATAAACAACAAAAAAAGTGCAGTTCGGTGCACTAAAGCTCTCGCTATGCGCAGGGTCCGAGGAAAGACCCCACCACCACAAAGGTGTATTGTATGCAGTCTTATCTTGCATTTTTTGCCGGAAATCATTTTCAAGGCTTAAACCCATAATCTCCTAATCACATGACAAAAACTTTACCGATTACTCTAAGCCTCCCTTCTAAATAATAAACAAATAATACAAAAACTTGAGAAATAAGTATAAGACTTTATAAGATGAAGTGTAATTGTACCTTAGTGCACTCGTGTGGTGGAAATTAGGAATGTCACTGCAGCTAAATTAATAGTACTAAAAATCAAACCTCAAAGTTGGTACTTTTGTCTTGGATCATGGGCTTCTTGGATCATGCACAAATAATATTTTATTAAAATAATACAATTTGTTCAAAATTAAACTAGAAGCAAAATCTAAATGGTGTAATCTCCAAGCAATTTAAATTCATAATTCAGTTACTAACACATGATATCACTATCCTAAAGTTTCGAGATATAAAATTTAAATCCTGACTTCTCCTCTGTTTAGACTTCTCATTTTACTCTTACAAAAAGTTTTATAGCTACATAAAACGTTATGACATGTTTAAGACTATAATTTCAAAAGTCTTATAGCTACACAATTATTAACGCACCATTAAGACTAGAAGTTTCAAAAAATCTCGTTTCATTCTTAAACTTCATGTCGAGTTGAATTTATGTCATGTAAATTGGAAAGAAGGGAGTATACAGAGGTTGAGCCAGCCTGTCACCGAACCCCCTTCGACAGAAAATTTTTACGTATATATTATAGATGTTGAACCCCTTTGGTGAGTTTTTCTTCAGATTTTGAACCCCTCAGTAGAAATCTTGACTCCGCGCCTCTGGGAGTATATATACTTGGAAGGAAATATAGTCATATGGTCAAAGATTTTTAACTTCATTTTCTGGCTGCATCTCAAAAGGGAGATGTATGTTATTATTCAAAAGGATCAAGTTCATGATCAAGAAGCACAACATCATCATCAACAACAACAACAATCAATCAATCTTGTTCTTGTGGATATTGTTAATATTAGATGGAAAGAGGGACAATATGGAAACCCAATGTTGAGTTAGCACCAGCATGTCCTCGTTGTGGTTCAACAAATACAAAATTTTGTTACTACAACAACTATAGTTTGACACAACCTAGGTATTTTTGCAAAGGTTGTAGAAGGTATTGGACTAAAGGTGGTTCTTTAAGGAATGTTCCAATTGGTGGTGGATGTAGAAAGAGTAGAAGAGGTAAGTCTTCTTCTAATACAATTCATATTCATCATCATCATGAACTTATTTCAAGAAATTTGGGACATGGGGTTTGTTTAAATCCTACTAATATTGATCATCATAATCAATCTACAAGTAGTTCATTGGATCATCATCATGGTCCAAGTATTGATCTTGCTTTAGTCTATTCAAATTTCTTGAATAGTACTAATTCCAAGTCATCTCAGCCGGAGGATCGTCAGAATCCTGAACTTCCTGACGATTTGTTATTGCCTGATCAAGGAGTACTCGTCACTCCATCATTCGAGCTTTCAAGCATGATAGACATGGAGTTTGTGAATAGCGAATTAGGTCAAGAATCGCGATTACTTGGTGCTGGTGCTGGTGATGGTGTTGATTTTTACTTTAGTGGTATTCATGAGGAGAAGCAAAATGGTATGAATCATAGTGATGTTCATGATGATCACTATACAAACAATATGAATGTGAATGCCAATAATAGTATCAACCATGATCATCAATTAGGCAACAATAATTATATGGACCTCCCTCCATTGCCTTGTGAAGAGATTATGTGGTCTAATTCTCATGATCATCATCATCATATGGTATTTCCTAATGATCTTCTACGTACAAGTCATAATTTAACAACCGGAGGATCAGAGCCAGAACCAGAACCAGAATCAGCAGTACAAAATCCGAGTCATGATCATAGCGCGAATAATGCAAATGATGGGAGCCTTTTCAACTTGTCCAACTTTGGAAATATTTTCAGGCCTTGAGTGAGATCAAAATGAGGTTTATTTTTACCTAATTTTGTTGCAAGTCTTTACATTTGATATTTATATATATTGTACTATACTATAGTACATGTACATGTATAGAAAAGGTGAAACATTTTTCTCAAGAATAATATGTACTTACTGAATTTGTAATATTGGTAAAGTAAACACTTGCATACATTATGTATAGTGGAAAAAACATTAAGGATTGTATGATGCCTTTTGCACTTGCAATAATATTTTCCCTATCTTTTAATTTTTACTTCAAATAAACTTGTTATTTACACAGCATTTATCCAAACAGTTTCATGAAGAGTAAATTTTCTTCTCTAAATCGGTGGCGGAAACAAAATTTTCACTTAGAGGTGTCAAAATGTAAAAGATATAGATTCACGAAGCAGCCAACGGGTGTGTGTATATTTATATATACACACACATATACACATACACGCACGCACACACACATATACATAAAAAAATATATATTTTTGCCTAGTTGCACGATACAATTTTTCGACGAAGAGGTGTCAGTTGACATTCCTCAAGAACATGCGGATCCACCACTGTTCTTTTAACTGTTGCTCTATGTTCTCTTAATTAACTTCCCTTTCACTTAGTTTTACATGATTGTGTCTATAATATTAATTCTTGATATTCATTTCATATGATTCTATTTGATTAAATAAAAATATTAAAGAGAAAAAGAAAGATAGGAAACAGATACAATGTTAAATGGACTTAGCTTTGGGCACAAGTTAGGCTCAAGTGTTACATTATTAGAGTCACGTGTATCTTCGATTGGCCTATAAATCCTCGCGTCAATTGGGTCTGGTCGTGAAAATAATGTTAAGAGTGGATTAGGGTTGTTAACGGGGTCGGGCCGGGTCAACTCGGAATCGGCCCGTATTGTGTACCGGTCCAGTTTCGGGCCAGGTTTAATGGGTTGGGCTGAGTCTAGCCTGTCACAATTAAACGGGTTGTGTACCGGTCCGGTTCCGGGCTAGGTTTAACGGACCAGTCCGATTCTGGGCTCAATAGTAAATTTTCAAGAAATAATCCGGGACCGGCCCACTACACCTAATCCAGTCCAATCCACCTAAACCCGGTCCAAAATCCGGTCAAAACCAAAAAAAAAAAACTAAAAGTTTTTTCTCCAATATACACTATATATACCCACCTATATACATTTTAAATACGTTAAACAATATATATACACTATATATATAGTATATACTACATTAGAATTTAAAAAATATACACACATATCCATAATTACACATGTAATCGTGTATACGACTATACGTTAGTTAAATATATATACTATTTCAAATAAAACATATACTACAAGATATATACTACAATATATATATTAATTTATAAAACATAAACACATGTATACGTTAAATATATACTACTTTAGAGTCTATAGAAAATATATACATATATATATACATACCATTCAATATATATGTACTACTTTAAATAAAACATATACTACAATATACACACACATTATATATATAGTTATATACTAATTTATAAAACATATACACATGTATACGTTAAATAGATACTACTTTAGTGTCTATTAGGGGTGAGCATAAAATACCAAAAAACGAATTATCTAACCAAACCGAAAAATTTGGTAATTGGTATTCAGTAATTTGGTATTTGGGAGTAAAATTTTAAAATTACGGTATTTGGGTTTGGGATTGGTAAAAAATATTACTACCGTTTGGTATTTGATATTTCTCGAATATCCAATTATAGTTAAGTGACCCATAGGTCACATACCTAGTCCACACTCCAAAGGTCACATACTTGTGTGAATATTGCTCAACCAAACTTTGAACTATTAAACATAGTCATAAAGTAGACTCTTAACTATACACAACAGACTTCCTTGCAACCAACATATGATAACTTTTGACAAAAATATCACGCTAAGACCGAAAATCAGGGCGTAGAAGGGAACAATAGAAAATAAGTCTTCATGACATGATACATAACACCATTGCTAGCTACACTTACCTAACTCTAATGTTCCTAACATAGGTCGGAATATGCCTTTAACCAAGGGGACTTGGTCAAGCCCTCTTAATCCTTGTGTTCACATATCAACAACAGATGGAAGCAAAACTCAACACTTGGCAGAGAGTATAACATATATTGCTCTCCATCACATTTATAAAAAGTAATATTATGATTTTACATCACATTTACATCCAGTTCGTTACATCCAATCCGTGTTACATTCAGTTTGATGTAAATGTTATTCGTTTTACATCCAGTTCTCCCCTTCTTGGAGTTGGATCAAACTACAATAACATAGGTTTTAAGTTGTTTCATTAATTGAGCCACACGTATCAAAGTGTAACAAGACCAAACAAAATTCAGAGGTGTAAAACTACCAAATAAAATTAAATTTTTCTCAAAATGTTGGTTGAAAATCACCACTATTATCACTAAATAGGATCACTACAAGCATGCCCAACTTTAATATGGTAATACCGAATTCCGTACCGAATCAAAATTTAATTTACCGATTATTGAATTAGCGAACTGAAGTTTAATGGTATGGTATTTGGTATCTACTTTCAATTATCGATTATTGAATTACCGAACCCGAATTATAAAAATACCGAATCGAATACCGAATGCCTACCCCTAGTGTCTATAGAAAATATACACACATATATACGTACTATTCAATATATGTACTACTTCAAAAAATATGCTACTTAATATAATAAATTAATAATATTTGATAGTAAATTAGTAATATATTAAAATTAAGTATTTAATTTAAACTAGAAATTCAATTTAAATCATTAAATGGAAAAAATTACAAAGTAAGGAGTGAATGAATGTTATATTTTATTGATTGCAAAATGCAAAATGATTCAAAATTTATAATGTACATGAATGAAAAATCTACAGGGTTTTCATCATTTTTTCCAACTCATCCATGTTAACATTAACGGGAACTTGCATAGGATAGTCAAAGTCAATGGGGGCCAAATCATGCATTGGACTTGATTGTGCTAAGTTCTCCCTTGAAGTCATAATTTTTTCAAGATTCTGTTCGTCTTTTGACTCCACCTCCATTCTTTGATTTCTTCGTTCCGCTCTAATTCAATCTCTAAGACAAACTAGAACATCATAGCATTTCTTCCCAATGAGTGTCGGTGTCTCCAAGCTGTTGTCGTCCCTGACTAAAAGCGCTCTCTGATGCAACGGTTGACATTAGAACATTCAATATATCTCTAGTTAATCTTGAAAGCACAGGATATTATGTTTCATTATTCTTCCACCAATCCAACGCGTTGATCCATCGTCTACGATCCTCTATCGACGTTCGAAGATAATACTTAAGCTCTTCCCGAGAAACTGTTGTGTAAGTTCCCTCCTCAAAACTGTTCCAAACATTTAAATCATAAAAGTAATCAGGAAAATCACTATGTGCCGGCCTTTTAGAAGACGATGGCTCCTCGGGAGGATGAGGAGCGACAATTAGAGTGATATTTGTCGGTACAATTAAATCAAGTAAATCAGCATAATGGTTATATAATTTATCTATGTAAATGTTCGCATCACTTATAGCCGTATACAAATTTGGTTGTTCTGGTTCTTCATCATCAGAAGCATTGTTAGTATTTATCTTTAAATTAGAATAAATAAGAGTATTAAAGTGACACATAGTAGTATATTTCATACATGGATTTAGTATAGTACCAATCAAATAAATAGGGAGAATCGAAAAAAAATATTTTTAAAATTTTGCAAACATAGCACCAACAGCTTTTTTGTAACCTTCTTTATTCTTATATTCTTTGAGCAAAGTAGAAATATCGGCTATATATGCTAAATATTACAAATAGTAGGATAATAAGCACCGAAAAATTCAACCGCAGCTATATTAATTTTCTTAAAAACTTAACAAGATCATCAATTACAGCCCAATCAGAGTCATGTAACATACATTCAATCGAATCAGCAAATGAACCACAATGTTGGTTAAAAGTTAGTGTAATAGGAACTCTATAAGCATGACAAGTTTTTAAATTATCATACGTAGCATTCCATCTAATATCACATTCTTCAGGCATTAATATCGGTCTAAGTCCATTTTTTTTACATTTAACTTTAAATTCTCTAAATTTTTTTCTTCAATTATTTCCTGGAATAAAGCCAACAACAAGTCGAATTTTTTCAATATAAAGCTTAAAAAATTTAAGACCATCTCTTACAATTAATTATATATATGACAAGCACACTTAACATGAAATATTTCGTTTGTTGAGATTTTTAGTAATTATACAAAATATCAATTTTTTCTATAATTAAATTTTAAATTATCGAAATTATATTATTTGTCTTTAATTCATATTTGTTTAGAATTAGTATTTATTTATCCTAATTCGTAAAGGAACAAGTTTTCTAGTTCTAATTTAATTTGATTCTTAATACTTCCTTCGTTCAATTTTACTTGTCACAATTTGATTTGACACATTGATTAATATAAATAATTAATAACATGATTATTTTACTATTGTGAAAGTAACCTTGAAATAATTGGTAAAGTTGTTGTCATTAGATCAGGAGGGGATGAGTTTAAGCCTTGGAAACAGCCTCCGGCAGAAATGCAAGGTAAGGTTGCGTACCATACAATCTTGTGGTGGGACCTTCTCCAACATCGCACATAGCGGTAACTTTAGTGCACTGGACTGCCTTTTTACTACTTTACTATATTACCCCACCCCGTTGTGCCATATATTCTTGTGATGGGTCCTTCTCCGAACAACGCATATAGCGATAGCTTTAGAGAAACAGGCTGTTTTTTACTATTTTACTACAATAGCCCACTCCGCCTTTTTACTACTTTACTATTGTATTCCACTCTGCCTTTTTACTAATCTACTATAGTACCTCACCCCGCCTTTTTACTATTTTACAATAGTACCCCACCCTTATTAAATTAGGAAATTTATGATAAATAAAATTGATCGAAGGAAGTACTCCCTCTGTTTCGTTTTAGTTGGCCCTTTTTCTAAAAATATTTGCTTTAATTTATTTGTTCCTTTGATGAAATCAAGAGAATTTTATTATATTCTTCCAATACTATCCTTAACATTAAATGGCTAAATAAAGTGTATTTACTCAAATTTATATTTTTAAAGTATAATTAATAAGGCTAATTTGGTAAAATAAACCTCCTAATTAATATTTTCTTAATGGGTATGTTAGTCCATATGGGTAAGGGTGTACAAAAATCGAACCGACCAATAAACTGAACCGATAAAAATATTATTGGTTTATTGTTATTGGGTTAATGGGTTAACAGTTTTTTAATGGTTTTATAAAAAAAAAATTATTAGGTTATTTATTCGGTTCGATTTTTTCTTATTGGGTCATTGGGTAAACCGATAACCCAATTAGAATACATACATATATCTATAATATATTAAAAGTGTGAAGTCCCTTGAAAAAATGATTTAAACTTTTTGTCCTTCATTAAAAGATTTTACTTGTGACAAAATCATCTTTTCACTATTTTATTTAATTTATTTTAAAATTAGTTAAATTGTATCCTAATATAAATCAAATATGTTACATTCTAATATTTATGGAGAAAAAAAGATGGTATAAATCAAATATGTTACATTCTAATATGTTACTTTCGGATGGTTTGATCTTTAATTTTTATTATAATTGAAATTATTTTTATTGGTAGAAAATAATTTCCTTGTATGGAAAAACTCTTTTTCATATATGGTTATTCTTTTTTAAAAAACAATTTCCATTTATGAAAAAAATCTTTTACATATATGGTTATTCTTTTTTTTTTTTTGAGGTAAAGTATACTAGAAGTATGAAAATCTTTAGAAAAGAGATTCGAATTTTTTGTCCTTCATTAAAATCTTTATAATATAATTATTATTTTATTAAATTTAGAACTCCTAAATTTACGCTAATCTATATCTATAATCTATCTACAATCTATAATCTATATCTATAATATATTAAAAGTGTGAAGATTCTTAGAAAAGTGATTTGAACTTTTTGTCCTTCATTAAAAACTGTCCTTTAACAAAATTGTCTTTTTACTATTTTCGTTAATTTATTATCTAATTATTTTTATTATACTAATTAGACTCCTAAAATATATGGGATTCCTAAAATATATAAAAAGAAAATCAATTAATATTTTCTTTTGTACATATCAATTGGAAAAATACTTTTAAAATATTATAGAAAAATACTCCTATAATAGGATTTTATTAAAGAAATATTTCTATAAATATTGAGATACATATCAAACTAGAAAAGAAAATGGTTTACTTATTGAGAAAAATATGATTGATACTCATCTAACTTGATTCGGTTGCATGTCTAGATTGGTGGATGCTTAATTTTCTAACACCTCAACTTCTTCATTATTTTTGTCAATATAATATAATTCAATGTGTGTGTGTGTGTATATATATATATATATATATATATATATATATTCTTTATTTTCATTGAAATCATTCTTTAGTGTCAAAATTTTCGCTCAGACAAGAATTATTTTCATCAAAACTAAAGTTTTGTGATCACTATTATATTATTTTGTTGTAGTTTACAGGTTGTAGATGAATTTATAAGCAGTAGATGAATGTCGGTCGACTTTGAGAATTTTTTTTATATAAATGTTAGATTTAATCGTATTTTTTTATATCTCTATTTGGAGTATTTTTTTGTGTAAAGGTAAAGTTTAGTTGTATTATTTTGATATCTCTATTGTCGTAGTATTTTGTTATAGTTTACAGGTGGTAGATGAGTATCAGACGACTTTGAGGAAATTTTTGTGTAAAAGTTAGATTTAATTATATTGTTTTGATGTCTCCATCATCGTATTATTTTGTTGTAGTTTACGGATGGTAGACGAATGTCGATCGGTTTTGATAAACTTTTTTAGTAAAAATTATGTTTAATTAAATTAATTTTCCAAAAGATGTTGAATTTAATTATTGTATTCATCTTTTCTATTTAAATAAATATCATATTTAGTGTAACGTTTGAACTCAATAAAATTTGGTTATTGATTTAACATATGTAAAACTAGAAAATTGATAAATCGAATTAATAATATATAAAATTAAATCGAATCGATTGATGGACACCGCCTACATATGGTCAACTAATATGAAACGGAGTGAGTATTATAGGTAGGGAATTCTAATCAGCCTAATCCAGAAGAAGGGAAAAATTCCACCGCCATAGCTGCAACAATGAAACTGAGAATCAGGTCATTGGAAACCAAACAAACCCTCAAAATCGAAGTACCATCATCTTCTTGTACGCTTGAACAACTCAAACATCTCATCTCACAAGCCTTTCCATCATCATCTTCCTCGGTTTCGGATTCGGATTCAATTCATCTTTCCCTTAATAGAAAAGATGAAGTTTATCAGAATTCTGAAGAAGATACGCTTCAGTCTATTGGTATTACATCAGGTGATCTTGTTTACTTTACTCGCAATCCTAATGTGTTTTCAATTTCAACTGATGCAATTTTACCCAAATTGGACAACCAAACTGGCCATAAAGTGGAAAATATGAACACCCATATTGTTCAAGAAGCTAAAATGGTGGAAAATTTGGACACCCAAAGTGTTCAAGAAGCTGAATTGATGAAAAATATGGACACCCAAATTGTTCGAGAAGCCGAAAAGGTGGAAAATTTGGACACTCTAATTGGTCAAGAAGCTGAAAAGGTGAAAAATCTGGACCCCCAAATTGTTCAAGAAGCTGAATTGATGAAAAATATGGACTCCCAAATTGCCCAAAAAGTGGAAAATATGGACACCCAAATGTATGAGGAAGCTGAAAAAGTGGAGAAAATGGACCCCCAAATTGTCCAAAAAGTGGAAAAAATGGATACTCAAATTGTTCAAGAAGCTGAAAAGGTGAATAATTTGGACACCCAAATGGATGAAGAAGCTGGATTGGTGAAAGAAATGGACACCCAAATGGATGAAGAAGCTGAAATGGTGAAAAAAATGGACACCCAAATGGAAGAGGAAGCTGAAGGAGGAAAGAAATTGGAACCCCACGAGGCGAAAACCCGAAATTTGGTACCTGAGGGAGAGGGAAAAAAGGAGTTTATGGAGGTGGATGAAAATGGAGATTATAGTGATGTGAATTTTACAAAGTCTTTATCTGTACCTGGGTTTTTAAGGAAAGTGTTCACAGAGGAGCTAAACGATGATGGTGGCCGTGATCATAAGCTGTTGGTGGTTGCTGTTCATGCTGTTTTTGTTGAATCAGGGTTTGTTCTTGTTGATCCTTTTACGTTTACCGAGGTTAGTGGATGTCAGTTTTTGAAATGTTGGCCTTCGGGTGGTTCTCGAATGAGACTGTTTTACACATTGCCTGAGGCTATTGATCATATAAAACGCGGTGATTGTAATGTGATTGATACTGTTGAGTTAAAGTTTCAGTCTTTAGGGAAGTTCTTTATTGCGAATGGTTCGTTATCTGGTGGGGGTTCAGTTTCCACGCATAGAGTGACATTGAACGAAGATCAATTGGTTCCTTTTCTGAATGTTGTGTGGGCCAATTGTGGATTAAATGAGGATGTAGATGGGGGTTTTGGAGAGAGGGAAGTTTTTGTGTTTTGGAGGAACGTTAAGGATGGGCTCGTATTGCCATTGTTGATTGATTTGTGTGATAAGTCCGGTTTGGTGCTTCCACCTTGCTTTACGCGACTTCCAACTGACCTTAAGTTGAAGATTTTGGAATCCCTTCCGGGTGTTGAGATAGCGAAAGCGAGTTGTTTGAGCTCTGAATTGCGATATTTGGGTTCGAGCGATGATTTGTGGAAGAAGAAATACGCGGAGCAGTTTGGAGATGGTGAGATATCAGGAGAAGGGGGACACTGGAAAGAGAAGTTTGTTAAATCTTGGGAGTGTAGGAAGAGAAGGAAAGTGATTAATATAAGAAGAGTAGTTAATCCGTTGCGATTTGTAGGTCGTCCTCATCCATTTCCGGGACCTTGGATGCCACATATAATTGGTGGAGATTATGATCTTTTCCCTCCACCATTTGATAATACCGGAAATCCGTTTGGGCGGGCCCCACCTTCTCGATTGCTCCATCCGCGGTCGAACCATGTACGTCGTTGTCATCTTGGAGGACATAGGAGCAACTTCACTTGAAGTCTTTAGCAGTAAGCTTAGTTTATGTCTATAGTAAATAATGCAATAGGTTTTCGTTTGCAAGTTTTTGTTAATTTGGTACTTTTCGGTGTGATCTTTTTATGTTTATTGTGTTTGTTCTTGTTCCTTTTTCTCTTTATGCAAAGACAGTGAATGTAATGTGCTGGCTAGTTCATGTATTGAAAGTCATTTTCGTTGAAATGAATCCGGCAAATTATGATGTCCTTTGATTTTTGGTTTGCGTTTGCCCTTTGAATCTACGTCCAAGCTTACCTATTGTTTGCTAGTAGCTGTGTTCAGTCAGACCTCTCTATAGTAATCATTCTCTATAACAACATTTTGCTATGACGGACAAGTTTTCTTTGGAACAAAATTTCATATTAGTTCATATTATATATAACAACACTATAGCAAAAGATATATGGACAAACGATGTTGTTATAGAAATATTTGACCATACAATATAGCAAGTTGTAGCAAGGTTCTAGTCTCAAGCTATGTCAAGCCAGTATAGTTAAGATCTCTCTGTAACAGTCATCCTCGATAACAATCGACTACGAAAACAACATACCCAGTGTGCTCCAACAAGTGACATGTGGGGTCTGGGGAGGGTGATTTTACCCCTACCTCGTGGACAGAGACTGTTTTCCGTAATGTCGTAGTTCTTTTTACAGCCAATTTTCATGTTGTTATACCATATGTTTTATCTAGCAGCATTTCGCTATAGCATCCAAGATATTATACAGGGAACATTCTTTTTAACTTCTTTTTGAACTCTTCTCTTCTTGGTGTTTGGACGGTTTTGTTTGGCAAATATGTCTAGTCTATGTCCTGTTTCTGTTGTGGGGGGCGTGTTAAACTGAATCTGCTAGTTCATGAAGCATAATGAACTCCAAACGTGCACTACTTTTTGAGGATCCAAGACACACCTGACGACATTTTTGAAGAGTTTGAGCAACGTAGCTTCTTACTGGTTGGACGACATTGTTTGGAAGGTATATTCATTCTATGTCTTGTTGTCGTTGTGTGGAACATGTTAAGATGGATCTGCTCGCTCATGTGTTGCATGATAGTTCTGGTGTAGTGAGTTGGTTAATGTTGCTGTCCTTGTCTTTGGTTTGTGTTTTGTCCTTTGAATTTGCTTGCAAGCTCCTTTTTGCCTAAAACAGTTGAATATGATATAGGTACCCCATAATTACTGATTAAAGCTAGAAAGTATCTCTTTGAGCCGAGGGTCTTTCGCATCTCTACCTCCCCAGACCCATATGTGGAAATACACGGGTATAATGTTGTTGGTCTAATGGAAATAGCCTCTTAACTTGCAAAGGCAGAGATAAGATCTGCGTACATCTATATTGCTCAGACAGTTGGACTCTCCAGAAATGCTGTCTTGTCGCTCCTGTGTTGGATTATCAAAAATATATTATTTTTGGAGGATTTGACATACGTCTGTCCAGAAATGCTGTCTTGTCGCTCCTGTGTTGGATTATCAAAAATATATTATTTTTGGAGGATTTGACACACGTCTGTCAACATCTATGTTGCTCAGACAGTTGGACTCTCCAGAAATGTTGTCGCTCCTGTGTTGGATTATCAAAAATACATTATTTTGGAGGATTCGACACACGCCTGTCAACATTATTGAAGAGTCCGCACAAGATAGGCGTACATCTAACCTTCCCCAAATCCCACTTGCGTTTAAACTGGGTTTGTTGTTATTAAATCCCACTTGGGTTTAAACTGGGTTTGTTGTTCTTATTGGAGATGTGCCAGTGCCAACGCTCGCACGACCATCAACTATTTTTTTGTTGTTATTGGAGATGTGCCGGTGCCAACGCTCACACGGCCATTAGCTATTTTTTTAATCGAAATGCACCACTATCAGGGCGGAGCTAGCATTCCGATTGTTATTAGATTCAGGTAACTTTGGTGCAAACCTAGTAACTTTGCATGTCTGTGCCGAACACGAGCACGGACCATCTAGTTTTAGTTTTATTGAAACGCACCACCATCAGCACGGAGCCAGCATTCCGGTTATAACTGGATCCGGTAACTTTCACAAAGATGCAGTAACTTTCGTTTACCCTTGACATAGGGTTCGAAAGTCAATGGATAATGGATCAATAGTTTTACCCTTCTCCACTTAAATACCAAGCTAATGCAAGCACCACGTGCTGTGCTCTTCGACTAGACGAAAGCTCTGGTATCACTGAAGTAACAAAACAACCAATTGAACATTGTCATTCTATTCTCTACTGGAAAAGGCAACACTATATCATGATCTGCTGGGCTTATTTCTCTGCCCAGGTTCACTTTAAGTGAATGAAAAGTGAAATTATCAGGAACCACATAAATACTGATTTGACGACAACACTCGCGTAGAGTATGTATGGTTTCATAACGTTAACAACTACCGAGGTTCAGAAAAACCATAATGGCGCTAACATTCAAAAACTCAAGCTCGAATTCACTCAAAGAATAACCACCGATGATGTCCTCAATGCAAAGCTCAGGCACCGATGTTCTCAATTTCAGCACCTCTGTCCATCCTCTTGACAATACCGGCAATAACCTGAAACATTGGAGAGTCCAAATCAATCACTAAGTAAACCGATAAGATCATTAGTCATAAAGCGATACACTGATTCTATATCTCTGTTCATACTGATTTCTAAATCGAACAAGTCTAATCGGAGTATAGCAGTTATAGCTAAAACATTTCTGTGAGTATCGTGAGTTTCACCTTTCCGGGTCCTAATTCGTAACTCTTCTTTAGCCCTTTTGTTAGGAGAGTTTTTATTGTGGTCTCCCATTGAACTGGTGAAGTCACCTGCACAAGTCGAAACATGAAAAATCAACATTTCCCAGAAGATTGTGTCCAACTATCTTTAATCAACTAAATCCTGTGTACTATCTGTTGATTACCTGGCTAGCTAATATTTTCTTGATCGTGTCTGGATCTGCGTGTGGTTGTGCATCTACATTCGATATTACTGGTATTCTGGGAGTTCTGATCTCTGTTGCACCCAAAGCAGTTTCTAATCTAGAGACAGCAGGATTCATAAAACTTGTGTGGAAAGCGCCAGCAACAGCTAGACGTACCTGGAACAATTAAATCCAACGTAAAGATGCAAACACCATTAGCAGTTGGTGCAGCAAGACCCATATTAGCATTTGGAGAGGAGGAGGAAATACCGTCATTCGTGCTTTGAATGATTTTGCTTTTGCTTCTACCGCTTCAATTCCTTTAACACCTCCAGAGACTGCATAATTTCCCTACAAAAAAGTAGTGCAGCAACAAAAGTAGGAAATGCTTAGCCAGGTGCAATATACCAAGATGTAGAGTGAATATGGAATTTATTCCGACTAAGAAGCTTTTGGAGCAACTTACAGGGCATAAGAAATTAGCAATCTGAACTTTGTTGGCTTCATCAACTTCCTCGTTAGCTGCATCACACAGTTGCTGAACCTTATCAGAATCCAGCCCAATTATACTAACCATCGCACTTTTTGCAGCATCAGCAGCATCCTGGACAGAATAGATGTTGTCAGAGTTCCACGCAACAGCAACAGCAACAACAACATAACCAGTATAATCCCACAAGTGGAGTCGGGGGAGGGTGAGATGTACGGAACCTTACCTCTACCCTACTGGGGTAGAGAGGCTATTGTCACTGTCAGCGATCCATACATGACACATTTATAATCATTAACATTACCTGCATAGCTTCTCCTCTAAGCTTAACCAGCTTAAGCCCGTCCTCAAAACTGGCAAAGGCAATCAGATTAGTCGAAATCCAAGTATGTGCATCTTAAAGGATAAGAAAGTACATCTAGACATAAGCTACTCCTAAAGCATAATGTTATGTAGGGCAGCAACCTGAAAGCTCCAGCAAATGCCAGAGCAGTGTATTCGCCCAAGCTCAGACCACATGTGACATCAACAGAATCAATTATTAGCTGACCCCCCTCACGAGCACGGAGCATCTCTACCGCAGCTAAGCTAGTGACATAGATAGCTGGCTGGGAACGAATAAATTATGAGCTAGTCAAAAATGCTAATACAAGTTATATTCTATTGTCATCACAAATCATCTATAGAACTTTATCTGTTAACCAAAAGCAAAATGTGCATAAATTGCAGAACCTTCTGCTGTTCCTTTTGTCTATGTGGTTTAACGGGATCAATGTGTTTTAGTTATTAACAAGTCATTTTTCACATAACCTTAATACCAAAAAAAGGTGTGATTCGAAAACAAGAAAAGTATGATGAGACGAATACCTGGCTTAGAACAGTAGAATCTAACTTCTCTTTTGGACCATTAATACATATATCCAAAAGGTCAAAGCTGCAAACAAAATGAAGAAATATTAACATAACATGCTTAATTATCAACATATCTATCTATCTATCAGTTTCGACTCAATCCAAAAAATTAGAAAAACAAATTATGTGGAAACATTTCTTTTTAAAATAGAACGATAAAGTGCAGATAGGCTTATGCAAATAAAGCAAGTTTTCTGAGAATGTTGATTAAAGGCATATTTACCCCATGATTTCATTTGCTCTCTTGTATAATTCGGCCGCAGCAGGCACCTTCTGAGCTTCTACACCCATTCCAACAGCTTGTGCTCCCTGCAGAAGTATGGCGCTGATAAAATAGTTTGCCATGAAATTGGATATCTTGTGATCGCAGTGACATGACTACAGTAGAAACTAGGCATCTCCCGTGATGACCACGACACCTGATATTCACTAAATTAACCGTAGACAGATGAAGCAATGACGATAATACAAAGTTGTAGATACTGATATGATAATATTCCTACTCTGAAGCTTCAGACAGTTTCTACCTTTCTCTGGTTAGGTTACACCATGTTAGAAAAAATTGGTCAAGCTTTCTTAAGCACAATTACTTATCAAGTAAATTATGATCATTATTCAGAAGAATACTGATAGCACCAATTAGACAAAAATAACCTGAATCGACAGAAATCAAGTAATTAGGCAAATTAACAACCGAATTAGCAGAAATCAAGTACTTAGGCAAATTAACAACCGAATTAGCAGAAACCACAATAAAATGAATAAAAGAACTAGCAAACGTTCCAAAGCACTTTTTGTGATCAGCTGATGAAGTTAAAAAATTGTAAACGTATTGATTTTTCAAAATCTAATCCAACAACAACAACAAACTTAGTGTAAAATCCCACAAGTGCGGTATGGGGACGGTAGAGTATACGCAGATCTTACCCCTACCTTGTGTAGGTAGAGAAGTTGTTTCGGGTATACACTCGGCTGAAGGAAAGCACAAACACCGCATTTATGGAAACATAAGCAGTAACAACAGAATAGTAAGAAAACCAAAACATAATTTCAAAATCTAAGCAAATAGGAGAAATATAAGATAAGAAGACACGAAATATCAATCAAGTAATCATCATCATTCTTTTTTTGAGAATGAAAACAAATTTCAGAAAAAATAAGATGTCCATCACATAACGAATCCTCCTGACTAATTGCCAAAAATGCAAATCAAGAGGACACCAATATAAGGGATTAGTTATACGAAAATTTTGATATAGCACAAGTTTTGAGCTCCACAGTGGTTTCTCAAGATTCACACTATGAAGCCTTCGATATGTGCTTAGTAATTATCATCATTCTATTCAGCAAGAAGTACTAATGAAGTTATTAGACAACTTGATGTAGAATTAACAAAAATACACATAACGATGTCAAAACGATCAAATTTTCAATCCAACTTCGATCCAGTTGATGAATTAAAAAAGCTCTACAGTACAGACTTTTTTTTAAAGATAACTATGGTGTTCGGGCCATCTTGAGCACACCTCGACTACGTCCACGTGATACATGTAACGCTCCATGATACAATAAACACTAAGCACTGCTTAATCCTTAACCACAGGTGTTAGGTTCGAGTTTGAGTCCCCCTATGTGAGGAGTCACCTTTGTTAGGCAACTCTTTACCACCCAATGTGGGAATTCCAGGCGCGAATCCGGAGTTAGTCAGGGCCCAATGCAGGAATGTGGGACTTCATGACGTGAATCCGGATTTCGCTAGACCCAATGCATGTAGGACAAGGGATGGGAACCCCCACCCCCTCCCACCCCACCCCACCCCACCTCCAAAAAAAAAAGCATATATAGCGAATTTTGTCAATCAAATTTGAGAACTTTTTTCTTCTATTCAAAATCTCATCAAGTAGTAATTATCATAATTTTCAATGCAGCAACAATTAATTAATAATGAATTACTTAGACAAGTGAACTACATACATCGCGAATTTTTCAATCAAACTTCAGAACCTTTTTCTTCTTTTCAAAATCATATCAAGTACTCCCTTCATTCACTTTTACTTGCCACATTTCGCTTCACGAGAGTCAACTTGACTAATCTTTGGAGCTAAATCGAATTAGATTAATTCAATATATAAATTTAGATGCTTGGAAACTATACAAAAGATATTTCAAGTCTCATATTAATATGGTGCATAAAAAATCCTATAAATGTTGGTCAAAATTCATGCAGTTTGACTCTCGAGAAGTGACTTAGACTATTAAAAGTAAATGGAGGTAGAAAAGGCGTATGATAAAGTTTCGAGGGAGGTTCTATGGAGGTGAGAGGGGTCCCGGTGGCGTACACCAGAGTTATTAAGGACATGTACGGTGGAGGGAAGACCAGGGTGAGGACGACAGGAGGAGACTCAGACCATTTTCCTGTCGAGACAGGGTTGCATCAGGGATCGACTCTTAGTCCGTTCCTGTTTGCGATGGTGATGGACGTGTTGACGCGGAGTATTCAAGGCGAGGTGCCTTGGTGTATGCTATTTGCGGATGATGTAGTGCTGATTGATGAGACGCGGAGGGGCGTGAATGACAAATTGGAGGTTTGGAGGCAAACCCTTGAGTCGAAGGGGTTCAGGTTGAGTAGGTCCAAGACGGAGTATTTGGAATGCAAGTTTAGTGACTTGAGGCAGGAGGACGATGTGGTGGTGAGGTTGGACTCCCAAGATGTTTGTAAAAGGGATAGTTTTAAGTATCTTGGGTCTTTAATCCAGGGGAATGGTGAGATTGATGAGGATGTCACCAATTGTATTGGAGCAGGTTGAAGTAGAGGCTTGTCTCGGGAGTGCTGTGTGATAAAAATTCTATAAAGTGGAAGTCCGTCTGGCCATGTTGTATGGCGCGGAGTGTTGGCCAGTCAAGCACTCCCACATCCAAAAAGTGAGGGCGGCGGAAATGAGGATGTTGCGTTGGATGTGTGGGCTTACTAGAAGGACAGGATTAGGAATGAGATTATCCGGGAGAAGATGGAAGTGGCGTCGGTGGAGGACAAGATTTCCTATTGCCGTATCTCTCGTATTTTCGTATTGCTCTGATTTACTTTTTATTATCCCTTACGTCTTTTCTGTTATGTAATCCATCTCTTTGTCGCCTATTCTTTATCTTGAGCCGAGGGTCTATCAGAAACAGTCTCTCTACTTCTTCGGAGGTAGCGATATGGACTGCATACATCTTACCCTCCCCAAACCCCACTTTGTGGGAGCACACTGGGTTTGTTGTTGTTGTTGTAGCCATAAGCATAATCCATAAACATGTCCTTTAAATTAGCTTCAGCTCTATACCCTCCAACTTTGGATGTGCAAGGGTAGGCACTTAAACTATAATAAAGTTGAACAATTAGACAAACACATTCTACATTGCAAATCTCACGCGATTTGCATTGTAGGACGCGTGCATCTCATGCGATTTGCAATGTAGGACGTGTGTGTCTCCTT
Source organism: Capsicum annuum (assembly GCF_002878395.1). Classification (NCBI taxonomy): domain Eukaryota; kingdom Viridiplantae; phylum Streptophyta; class Magnoliopsida; order Solanales; family Solanaceae; genus Capsicum; species Capsicum annuum. The sequence goes on along the minus strand of NC_061118.1, from coordinate 37,823,496 downwards.
TTTCAACTTTATGATAGTTTAAGTGTCTACTTGTGCACATTCAAAATTGGAGATAGCAGATGAGGCCAGGTTAAAAGGGCACGTTTACGTATTAAGTAATAATGAATTACTTTTTTTTTTTTTGGATAAACGTGGTGTCCGGCCAGCTTGCGCGCTGGCCGGACTAAATCCACGACTTAGAAAAGTTTATTGTAAGAAAAAAGGGATCGTCCGGTGCGTTAAAGCTCCGGCTATGCGCGAGGTCCGGGGAAGGGCCCACCACAAGGATGTATTGTACTATACGGAGCATTGGAGTAACTGATAAAATTATTGTCATGTGATCAGGAAGTCATGGATTCAAGCCTCGGAAACATCCTCAAAATTGAACTACATGAATCGAGAAATTTTCCAATCAAAATTGAGTAACTTTTTTCATTCTTTCTGCAAAAATGTAATCGATTAGTTAAAAAAAAAAAAAAAACTGAATACCTGCAGCAAATGAACTACAAAATTAACACACACACATATATATAGAGAGAGAGAATTTTGTCAATAAAACATAAAACGTCTTTCCTAAATTTAATCGATTAGCTCTGGAAGAAAAGTGAGACCTGTCCAGGGAAGAGAAAAGCATTGGTAGGCTTATAATCAGCAAACAACGCATCATCAACGACGGCAGAAGCAGCAGCTCGAGATCCAACGGAAATGCTGGTCATAAAAACCCTAGACTTATCCAATTGTTGTTTACTACTGAATCTTCGAAATCCATTCTTAGTAACGACAGAAGGAAGAATCAAAGTGGATGATGAACAGCTCATTGTTGTTGATGAGCAAGTCGACTCAGTGGTGTTAATGGTGAAGGCGGAGAAAAGCATGCAGTTTAGCAGAAGTGTTTATATACTTAAAACAAAGACGAATCTAATCTGAGCTGCAATGGCGGAGTTAACCAAGTGCATAAAAGCCAACGATGAAAATAGGTGAGCAGAATAAATGGGTAAGCTAGTTCTTTTGGAATTAAACTATTAGTTTTATATATCTTTTTAAATTTAGTAAATATAAATTTGCTAACAAAAAGGTAAATATGTATGTTTGTTAAAATGGTTGGTAATGATGTTTATATTTTAATTTTAAAAAAAATTAGTTAATGCAAAGGATAAAACATGAAAAAAAAAATTATCTCTTCTTGATTAATGAAAAAGGACAAGTAAAATGAGAAATCAAATTAGAAAATTTGGGATGGAGTGAGTATTACTCTGTCCCATTTTATTCGTACTAATTTGACATTGAATATTGATTAAGAAAAATAATTAATAACATGATAATATTACTATAGTATCCATATTAAATGATATTTATATTTTAATTTGGAGAAAAATAATTAATACTAAGGAAAAACGAGGGAGAAAATATCTGATGTTGATTAATGAAAAATTGATAAGTAAAATAAAAAATTAAATTTAAAAAATGGTAAAATGAGACGGAGGGGTATATGCATCATTCTTTTAAACGAGGGTATATTAGTTCTAAATAAAGTTGAAGGGGTGTATTTGTGATTTGCCCTTCTCACTAAATAGAATGATAATTTTATTATATTATTCTTTTACTAATATTTAATGTGTCGAAAAATGACTGTATTTGATAATTTTATTATATTATTCTTTCAATAATATTTAATGTGTCGAAAAATGACTGTACTTAATAGTACTTCGGATAAATTAGAAATGAAGTAACAAATAACAATAGACACGATTGATAGCAAGTTGACCAGCTGTAGCAATTTTTGCATACATGACATTAAATCAACAGTAAATGATCCTTATACCATTGCATAGTCCTAATCAAATGTAGCAGCTACTAAGAGAGCTAAGGATGATAACTCACAGCCACTACACTAGGCCCATGGTGAACAATGCAAGTAAGTTTGAAGAATAGAAGTCGACAACAAAACAATCCACCTCTTAGAGGCGAATCTAGGATTTCAATTCAACGGATGTAGGACCGGAGTTACAACGATTGAACCCATCACCTTATTCGAGTTGTGGGTTCATAGTTCAATATTTTCAGCAATTTCAATGCATTTTACACGGATACATCAGGTTTAGACTTAAAAGTTATAGGTCTAAATGACTATACTGCTCTATGCTGCAACAAAGGGGCCTCAAAACCTGTTGTCAACGTATGTTACTGCACTCAAAGCCATAATCATATCTATATATATGGTTTGCTCACTACTAGTTTGATTTATCTTAGTACCGTATGTCTTGACTATGAAGTAACTCGACTACAGCAGCAACTACACCCTTTCCCTCGACTGAAATGTCAAAGCGGGGCTCTTCGATTTTCCTTTTCAAGATTTTATCCAGTTCCCCTCTCAGTTTCTGCAAAATTTGGATGCATGAGTGAATAAGTTTTACTTTTGAAATGATAAAAACGTATGCTTTGCAGAAATCGAATGACAAACCTTTATTAAATCCAACACGCTTTTCGATGCAGAAAAGTGAAGATAGCCTCCAAGCATTTCAATGCCGTCTCCACTTTTGCTCGGAGTGAGATTTCCCCCAAACATGAGAAGAGAATAATCTGATATGTTAGTCGAATCTCTGATAAAAATGCTGGTGGTCTTGACTTTCTCGCTGTAAACTAAGTAGGGAAGAGGGAAAAGATGAACACCAGCATTAACAGATGCTGGATGGATATCAACTTTTCCAACTTCTTTCGTGTAAAATGCTGTACGCTTTCCTCTTCTTTTACACTGCACGACATTTGGGTAGAGACCCGCACAAAGGATGGCACATACCATCTCTAAATCATTGCTATATTCATTGTATGCCTGCAATACCAGATCACTATCTTTTAATCTTGATCTATATGGAGTCGAATCAGAAGAAAAATACTATTTGCTTCTTGCACACCATGATATGCACACTTCACTGATAGTAAGAATTTACGAGAAAGACACGGTCAAAACGGACTTAGACAGCATTAGAGAGTGGAAAGAGTTATATGTGCATCAGCTGTTCAAGGAAAAGAAATTTGGAGAATTTACCTTGGGTCCTCGTGATTTATCCACGAAACCTATATCTGACAGCAGGTCAACAAACTGAAGTCTCATGTCTTCCATCATCTGCAAGGTTACAGGAGATAAGAAATTTTCCCAACAGAAGGCTCTTTCTTTCCCATTACGTTTAGCGTCTTTCCATCCTTCAAATGCTTTAAGAAGTGCAATATGATCACTGCATCAAAGGGAAGATTGTTTTCACAATACAAAAAAAAAAATCCACAAAAGTGATGTCCCTGATGGGAAGCCAGAGAAAGAGGTGTATAAACCATGTAGGTTTTTTGGTTTAACCTGCAAGAATCACCAGCAAAGGATCTTTTAGCAGCATCTGCTTCCTCTTTCCTGTTTATTGGAAGAACAAATGGATCACGGTGTGCAAGAGCTGCAGCAATAGTCAGTGCAGGGTTCAGACATTGGAAGATGGACCCCATTAGAAGCATCTTTCCAATATTTGGATCCAGCGGTAGAGTGCAAAGATGGCGGCCTGTAAAGAAAGGCTATAAGTAAATGTTCCAATGTGAAATATAGAGAAAAACATATGCACTACACAAACCAAGTGGAGTAAGTTCTTCTGTGTCATCCAGAGCTCCAATAGTTTTAAGAAGTTCAATGGCATTGTGGACAGAGAGAGCATCTGGAGGTTGAAGTGCCTTGGCCAAAAAGGATTCAATGGCGCCAAACTGCAAACTCTTAATGTGGAGACAAAGCTCTTGTAATGGTGTTCGAAGAATCTCAGGTAGTTGATATTGTGCCATACCATCATGTACTAGTTTCGGATACAACCTATAACAAACTCCAGGTTGTACACGGCCTGCACGACCACGTCTCTGCAGATAATAAAAAATCTCCAATAAGCCAAAAATCAAAGACCAATAAAGTAGATTGAATTTGACTCCAAATATATCAATCTCCCATAATACAGATTGCATTTTTAATTACCTGATGTGCCGATGCCTTTGAAATCCATGATGGTAATAAACAAGCTAACTTGTTAAGTGCATCATAGCTAGTCTCTTTTGCCTTCCCACAATCTATGACATACACAACATCATCTATAGTTATACTGCTCTCAGCTATGTTGGTTGCAAGCACAATTTTCCTGCATGATAGATTAAAGATATTTAACTTGTTTTTAAAAAATAAGAATAACTGACTGATGAGCTGCTAGTTTAAACCATCAGTTAGCAGCTCTTCAACTGCAGCTGAAATATGAGCACTTCGATTCATAAGAAGCAAGGATCATACTGATATATTAGTTTATGCAATTGACAGTGAAAATCCACCATTCGAAAACAAGAATTAACAGAAAAAGTAATGATCCACCTGAAGAGATAAATGCTTGAGCGATGTGTAATGGATAAAGGGCTGTAAACATAATAATAGATACATACCAATTGCATCCATATTTAGCTAAAAAGCATGATTAAAGAATGTGAATTCTTGCAGGTCCAGCTTATGCTAAACAAAGAACCTACCTTGTGTTAGCAGGTGGGCGATCAAACATTTCTCGTTGATTTACTGTTGGCATTGAACCGTGAAGAGGGAGGACTAAAAACTTCCTGGAGTCCCCAAGGAAGTTGTTAGCCTTAATTTTCTCAAGCAGCTTAGAAATTTCATCCCAACCAGATAGGAATACAAGAATTGCACCTTCACCTTCATGGCGACAAATAAATTCAATTGCTGCTTCCACCTACTCAAAGCAATGGAGTAAAAACAATCAAATTTAAGAAACAGGAGAACCCGTGCACCCAATGCAGTAAACAAGTCTTCAACCTAACCCCTCTTTCAACAAGGAGCTTAAAAATCGAAATGTTCGACATGAATAAAACTCCTTTTGTTGGTAAAAGAAAGAGTACGTACAAGACCCAAATCAAGCTGTGAACCAGACCATGCTTCCAGAGATTGTCTTGTAGTCATGCTGTAGCCTTTATAATGGGAACCAATGTCCACATCCTACAACCAGAAGCCTTCAATTAGAGACTACTTTGGTAAGAGAATTAAAATATTAAATATGCATGTGACACAGCTACAGTAACAATTGAAAACTCTCACTCACTGGTAGTCATTCCCCTTGAAATGAGCAAATAAGTAACGGATGAAAACCACATGTTGTGACACAACACAGTATTCACATTACACAATCAAATGAATGATTCAAAGTTAATTAGTCGGCTTTTAAAATTGGCTATTAAGTACAAGAAAATAGATGTCCACACTGAACCTATTAATTTGATAGGGTCTGTCAAGCATAATGCTGGCGGCAATTCTACCCCAATTTGAACCACCTGGTTCACAGCCTCACATCCCCCACATATCAATTTCTTTTAGGGAGAGCGATTAACATAGATATCAAGTTCATGAAAGCAACTGTTCAATATGATATACCAGCATTTTCATACACAAGTTATTAGGCCATTCAAGGCATCCACAGGAAAGGAAGCTCTCATAATTGATTTGGCTTTATATTTTGCAGCAAACTAAAATTATTCCTACTCATTGGAGGTAAAGCAGACACGAAACATAATCAATATTATTCATCGTTCCCCATTTCATCAATAAAATAAAAATCACTCCAGTTATTTTACTTTTCCTTATACAAATGTCAACCTTCTGAAAAGAAAGCGATTGCATCTGCTTTTATAAGTGAAATTACATTACTTTTTAGCTTTGTCCTGCAGCTGACAAATTAGATGACCACATATAAAATATTCTTTTTAATTGGTAAATCAGATAAATGTGTATAAAACATATATCAAGCAATCACTTTTTAAGTCTTCCGTATACCGGATAAAGTTGTTCAAAACATCAAATCTGGCTAGAAAGCATGTTTAGATCCATCTCTTCCATCTCTGCCTGGCCCATAGACACCTATGATAAGAGCGGTTTGGAACCAAGTAGAGAATGAAGAGGCGCCACGGATCTTCCTCTCAATGGTGCCTTTTAAGCCCCCCAACCCCAACCCCCGGTTAGCCCTGTAAATGCGTAGAGACAAGTGTAGTGTAGTGGTAGGCACTTCTAGGCCCTTTTCTAGACAATGGATCACTGCAGTGCTTGGCGGGTACTACAGACCCTCTGCCATCCATTGCAACAGAGTGGTTTCATGAGCCATGCTGGGGGAGGGGGAGAGGCGATGATTTCACATGGTACTTTAATCAATCTAATTTATTTCGTACCTTTTGTCGATGAGAGAATGGGTCCTATAACTACTCCCTCCATCCCAATTTATGAGGCATTGGAATTTCAATAGTCAATCAATTTTTTTTTCTTTGACCAGAATTTCTTCATGTGTTTTAAATATTCTAAGTTGTTAGTTATTGTTATTTCTAGTACTTTTTACGTAGTTTCCAAATATATAAATTGTATTACAGAAAACTTAAGCTTCTATATTTAGAAATTTGAATCTCGAAATTCCAATTCTGCCACATAAATTGGGCAGAAGGAGTATTATGCAACTGCAAGAGAAAAGTTTCAAATTGCATTAGCTATAGCCGCAAGAATTAGAAAATATCAAAGTCAGCTTTAACTGAAAACGTAAAGAAACACAGTAACAATACATAGTAGGTTCGAGACAAACAGCCAAGTGTAACTCACGGAGTAAGTCCATTTCAAGAAAAACGAAAATATTTTACTTAAATTTCATCAAAAATATGGGAAAAGACCATGCCTCAAAAAGATCAGTCAGAGGATCTCTTTTAGAATCTTGTTGCCTCATCCTTCTCCTTGAGTTCCCTTGGAAATTGTCTGCTTCGGATTTTATTAGGTAACGAGTCTTCTCCAACACGTCTTCAAGAAACAGCTCTGCCACTGGATATGTCAAACCCTAGAAATTAAGCCTAAGAAAATTAGACGCAGAACATTGTTTAGAATTGTCTTTACATAATATTAAAACGCAGTACCGGTATATGAATCGTGGGTGCATCTCTGAAGTATTTGGAGAACAACTCAGCGTTAATAGTAGCACTCATCAGAATGAGACGCAAATCAGGTCGTCGTGGAAGGAGGTCACGTAAAATTATCAAGAGAAAATCTTCATTCATGCCTCTTTCATGGATTTCATCAACAAGCACATGGCTAACACCAGTCAAATCAGGGTCCTGAACCTATACTTGAAAGAAAGGGAGAGAAAAATCATCTTTCCTTCAAATAGATACAAAACCTCTGAATCAGTAGTATTAATCCAAGATAATAATTAAATAGATAATCATAGCAACAATATCAAGCCGATCTTGCAGAAAATATATTCAGCGTCTAAAAATTTGACTCTCCAAATACACAGCAGCTTAGCAACGAAGGAGTGGAGGAACAAAAAGTAATAGGCATATGAAGCGTGCAAGTAGCATTCTGCCCTATCCTATTTCAAAGACGAAACAGTGAACACAGAATTTACACAAGTTTTGACAAAAGAGAGTTCAAGAGACTAATACCAGCCGCCGCAGTAACACTCCTGTTGTGCAAAATAACAACCGTGTTTGAGCAGAGCGCTTTGATTCCAGCCGGATCTGGTATCCAATAGTATCACCGAGATTCTCTCCTCTCTCAGAGCATATTCGAGCGGCGACTGATATTGCAGATATACGGCGAGGCTGAGTGCATACGATGTTACAGTCAGCACCACGAAGGGATGATATCTCCTCTTCTAGAATAAATTGAGGGAGCTGTGTAGTCTTTCCACAACCAGTCTCTCCAGAAACTACCAATACCTGTGTTGACCATATAGTGAGTATACTCTTTCTGAAAAGGCCCTAACAAATGAGCTTTAAAAGCATCGAAGCGCCACAAAACCACCAGCAAATTGAATTCGACTAACAAAAGGAAAGTTTATTCCAAACATGCCGATTAACCTGGATATGTACTAATGAATGTGTTTCCATCATAGGACACTTTTCTGTAAAACTACTTTCACAATGTCCCTGAGAAAAAAGGATGTAAATAAACAAAGAATGGCAGAAAAGGTATTCTTGACAGAACTGCTTCTACAAGTAACTCTTCCTTACCTTTTTCTCGGGAAGAGGTAAGTCTAATAAAAGTGGAAGCACTAAGAAAGAGCTATAGATGTACAAAAGCAAAAGCAAGAAAAAATCCCATTTTAATCTTTTAGGGATTAAGAGGCTACGTATCGATTCTACTTCATTTACAAGTTCCTCTTTACACCAAGACGAAAACAGAAGTATACACTTGAACTTGATTTGCTGAATTGGACTACTTTTGTCTTCAAAACACCTAGCATTCCTTCCATACGGTTCACCAAATACAAGTAGGCATGGCAATCCACCACACATTCTTCATAACATTTACATTAAGATGCTATTTGTTTCTAAGCACATAGTGCAAGAGTTAGAGTTTAGAAAAGTTGTATGTGCAATCAGCAGGATATCTTGGAAAAAAGAACTAACTGAAACATCACACATTCTTGTTGCAAAAGTAGTGATGACAGATATCTCACCTGATTATTTGCAACAGCTTCCATAAATTCAGATTTTACTTTAAATGCTGGAAGTTTTTCTCTGAATGAGATCATTGCCTTGACCTTTTCACTTTCCTACAAACAGAGTGATTTAAAAGCAGTTCAACTGCTGAACTAGAAAATACCACCGAAAAATAAGGAGGAGGAGTGACAAGCCAAGAGAAAAAGCTGTACCCTCTTATTTTCCTGTTTCTGCTTAAGTTCCATATTAAGTCTTTTGGTGGCAGTATCATCCTCTAAAGTCAACTTAGGTTTGGCTGTTTCTACAGCTTTGGACGATAATTGGGCAGAATTACCAGATATTGAAGAGGACGTCCCAGCAGCTACTGTGTCTTGTGAACTACTCAATAGATTTCCGACTCTTTCCTCAATCTCTGTAGACATCCTGATCTGCGAGATGGTTACAATTTAATTAATTCTTTTATTAGTATGGTTACAGTTAAGTTATACATTAACTAAAACCAGCAACACAAGCAAATCATCAGCAGTGATAAGTGAAAGAACATTCTCATCAGCTAATAGCATGGTGGCAGTACTATACCTCTTTCTGTGTAGATCCATGACGCTCGTCAAGATCAGCACGATAGCTTGGCAATGGGACTTTGCTTGCAACAAGCGCCTTTCCTCTGTTATAAGCATGGCTTTCTTCCAGCAAATTCAAAAGGCATGGATAGAACAATTAGATAAACACTTTGCTTTACTATGATCGCCATTTTTTTTCTGATCATTTACTATGATCGCCATAAAGTAGTGGTTTTTAATGGTGAAGCCACAAGGAAAGCAAATTTATTTTTTAAGTGAGACGGTCAAGCCGATTTATCTACCAAGTTTACTTTCTTCTTCCATCATTCTAAACACAGCGAAAAAGGTTATGTCATGTAGCACACATGTATGTAAGTTATTGCAATTACCATACATTACAACAACAACATACCCAGTATGTTCCCACAGGTGGGGTCTGGGGCTATGTTCTCTCCAAAAGATTGTGATCCCGTGTCGGATTCTCCAAATATCCACTACTTTTGGTGTATCCAACACACATCCCTTGACATTTTTGAAGAGTTCGTGCAACATAGGTCTAGGGAGAGTAGAATGTACGCAGACCTTACCACTACCTCGTAGAGGTCAAGAGGCTATTTCCACGAGATCCTCAGCCAAAGTGCAACAAACCCAAGTACAAGGAGAAGAAAACAATGAAAAAACTATAACAAATAATAAGGAAAGCATCACAGGGCCTACATGCAAGAAACAATAACTGCATCAAATAATGTCGTAACCAAAACAATAGACAACTGTGACAAACACCAGCAACCCAAAACCTTCTAGAGGCAACACATACTCGACTCCCAACTATCCTTCTACCCTAATACGCGACCTCCACACTGAAAAGTGTAAATAACATGTCTGCTTCTCATCTTCTGAGTCTCAGTTACATACAAAAAAGATCCTACTAATTTAAGGTAGAGAAAAATGTATCAATTACACAATTTAAAATAACAACTATACCACAATTTGAAGCTACTTGAGACTGGCCATATGAACCTTAACTATCCATCTCGCACAATATTCAATAATTTAGACTCTAACACTATAAATTGCCTACACTTTTTACCTGCATGCAAATCTCTAACAAGATTAAGGACTCCTAGGAAATGCAAGACCAAAGTAAGCTACCAACATGCCTAAGCCTGAACCCAACTAATTAGTGTCGCCTAAAATATATCTTTTTCTTTACAATTATACCTGATTTATCCCTAAACTTGCACGACTTGTAAGAGATTGTAGGTCTTTTGAGACAACTTCCTTCTACTCAATTTGAAATGAATTAATAAATGGTTTACATCTTGACTAAATTGCACAACTACTAAATTCAATGTCCATTGGAGTCCATAAGTTGTATCAGGATTAACATATCACAAATAGAAAAGTCATATTGCAATATGAAGTTCATTTCACTCTCACAACAATAACTCATTTACCGGTAATGTAAGACGATTTTTTTCTCAAATCCCTGACACATTTTCCCTATAATTGTTTTTATGAATTTACACAAAAATAGGAATAGAGGATGTATTTAGTGTTCACGATTCTCAGTTTTCAAAGCTTTAGAACATGTACGGAGAGAAAAGTAAATTTGTTTGACACGGCAGAAGCATGTTTAAAGAATTCTTTTCTTTTGTAAATTTTGTCATCTTTTTGCACTACAAAGGGAAGAGTCTCACATTTCAAGCACATTTATCCTTGTAATCTATGTTTAATTAATTTTATGTTCATGATTGAAATGGAGAAACAACCCATGCTAAAACAAAACAGAGGACAACTAATCAAATTCCTAGTACTGATACCCACAGTTCTTCTTTGAGATCAAACCACTTACAAGTAAAGTTCTAATTGATAAGCCATATCAGACAACTTCTGCTGGTCATCCCTACTAAAATTCCGCCTTATTACCATTTCCTGCTCGCCTCCTCTCTTAAACTGCTCCATCTTCCCCCACCACTCATTCTCATTCATCACCTCCATCTACAACCAAAAATCAAAATGTTAGCTTTAAACACACCACCCATGACTTGAATTGAGTTGGAACAGGAATTTTACAATTATTATAATATTAAAGTGCATTATTTTAGCGGATATAAGTTGGCAAGAGAGTGGTGAATTATTCTCGGTGTAACTCATGTAACCACTAATGCCATGATCTATCACTAATTACCCATCACCAAGCATGTTCTACAATATTATTATCCCACTACTTTGTTATTTAATCTATTGAAGAATTTTACACATATAAATAGTGGTGTTTCTTCCTTTGTGTTGGCTAGATGAAAAGGATGAGAAAGTGTGGCAAAATATTGTAGTGCGTAGTGAGGTTGAAGTAGTAAAACAGAGAATTGAGAGAAAGCAAAATATTCCAAATCTCTAGCTTATTCACTATAAAACAGTGTAATTTTATATTGAAAGAAGGTGTTATTTTTGTTGGAGGTTTGGACTCTTCAATTAATCCAGAGATCTTTGAGTTATACGACATTGTCGGTCTTTATATCCGAAGGGAATAAGTCAAGAGTTATATTGATAAACATCATATCCCATTGGACTTGAATCTCCTTAAAGAGAGCTAGATATCTGCGTCTCAACTTAAACATTTATTTATTCACTTTTGTTATGGTATTTCACCAACAAATTGTATTCACAAAAGCATAAACATAGCCATCACGAGCTTATAAATAATGAAAAAAACAATACACTTTATATAAACAAAGAAAAATATGAACTTTATACACTTCTAACAAATGCTCAAGAGTGAACCAAAAAGTCATCAATTTTGCATACTTTTGTTTACAACAGCTAAATGAGATCTAAACGTCAAATGTCAGTATACACATGTAACAACACCTCACTATAACAACCATGATACTTCCAGACAAATGTTATCATTATAGAGAATCTGCACGTATGTGTATACATTTCTAGCAAATGCTCGAAAATGAACCAAAAGGCCATCGATGTTGCATTTTTTACACTCATACTCTTCTAATTTTATATACTTTTATTTATAACAGCTAAATGAGATCTAAACGTCAATTGTCAGTATACATATATATATAACAACACCTACTATATAATAAGCATGGAACTTTCAAACAAACCCGGTCAGTACAGAGAATTCGCCTGAATATGTATATGTTTCTAACAAATGCAAAAAACAGTGATGAATACATACAAAACCATTAATTTTGCATTTTTCACATTCATACTCTTTCTAATTTTGCATATTTTTATTTATAACAGCTAAATGAAATCTAAACGTCAAATGTATATGAAACTTTATCACTTCAGCTCACTATAGCAGACATGAAACTGAAATTTTCTGACAAGCGCGATCACTATAGAGAATTTGCATGTATATGTATACGTTTTTCTAACAAATGCAAAAGCAGTGATGAATACATAAAAAGCCATCAATTTTGCATTTTTTACATTCATACTCTTCCTAATTTTGCATACTTTCATTTACAATAGCTAAATGAGATCTAAACATCAAATGTGAGCATACACATATAGCAACACCTCATTACAACAACCATGAAACTTTCACTACAGAGAATTAGCCTGTATACATATACATTTCTAGCAAATGCTCGAAAATGAACCAAAAAGTCACCAATTTTGCATTTTTTACACTCATACTCCTCTAATTTTGCATAAGTTTAATTATAACAGCTAAATGAGATCAAACGTCAATTTTCAGTATACATATGAAACATCACCTCACTATAACATCCATGAAACTTTCAAACAAACGCGGCCACTATAGAGAACTTGCCAGCATATTTATACGTTTCTAAAGCAAATGCAAAAGCAGTGATGAATACATAAAAAGCCATCAATTTTGCATTTTTTACATTCATAATCTTCCTAATTTTGCATACTTTTATTTTCAATAGCTAAATGAGATCTAAACATCAAATGCGAGTATACATATATATAGCCGCACCTCACTACAACAACCATGAAACTTTCAGACAAACACGGTCACCACAGAGAATTTGCCTGTATATGTATACATTTCTAACAAATGCTCAAAAATGAACCAAAAGGCCATCAATTTTGCATTTTTTACATTCATTCTCTCTCTAATTTTGCATACTTTTATTTACAACAGCTAAATGAGATCTAAGCGTCAAATGTCAGTATACATATCTAACAAAACCTCACTACAACAGCCATAAAACTTTCAGACAAACGCAGTCACTGCAGAGAATTTGCATGTATGTGTACATTGATGAATACATAAGAAGCTATTACTAGTAATTATACTTATAGATAACAGTACCTCAGCTGCCTGTTGCCGAAGGCGTTCAGCACGCCATACAGGATCCCACCACCTCTGTTCACCACCACCACCACCACCGCGTCCTCCTCCACGACCACCACCACGTCCTCTTCCACTACCACCGCCGCCGCCACGGCGACCGCCTCGGTAATTGGGATGATAAGACATAAAAACGGAACGGGTGAAAGTGTAACTATTCCTTTGAGCTGATGAATGAAGAGCGTTACGGAAGTGGTGAAAATGGAGAAGTGCGGAGGAGTAGTGGGGGTTTAGTAGGCGCAATGACATTAGTGTAGGCGCGTGTGTCAACTGCGAGTGGGAGTATTTATCATGGCTTATGTTAATATAATAATATAAATATAAATACTCCATAATAAATGCAATTTTATTTCATGCTTTTTATATAATAAAGGAATTTTTTTTATTTTATTAACAAAAGGGAATTGTTTAGATTTTTGTTTGGTTTGAGGTATAAAGGATAAATAATTTTTAAATAAAATAAAGAATTATTTGATTTAGTATTAGTTAGTATCTGAATTATTATATTATAATGATGGAATTAATTATCTTGGTGAAATAATTAATCTCAGAATTAACTATTGTGGGATAACTCTTTCTCAATCAAACGATCCTTAAGGTATTGTAGCGTATTACTTCTTTTAATTCAAAATAAGTAAATTTTTTAATTATTTTTAAATATTCAAAATAATTGAATTTTGCTCATTCAATAAGCATTCTGAATTGGAATAAATTTGGCAGCGAATCGCAAAATCTTGGTGATCTTCTCTATCTAATGAATGGGGAGTTCGTTTTAAAATCGTCCGCCCTACACCCACCCCCGAGTATATGCTTCAACGGAAATCACACAAGGGTAGATTAGAAATCTCTGGTAAAATGTCCGCCCGTAACTCAGTAGATACATTCCATAGTCTAAGGATTGGTGACTTACCCATTTAGTGACTTTGGCACTAGAAGTTTCCAAGATGGGGACTATCGGATAAATTCGATATAATAGACGATTGTTGGCATTCCAGCCTTCCCCTCCTTTCAGGGCCTATCCGAAAGAGAATCCAATACTTTTTGGTCGTGAATGCATGCTTGACGAGATATGTCGGAAATTTCTTCAAATTTTATTTTTTATTTACACTTTTTAGATTATGAGTATCAAGAGACTTAATTGACTTTATTTAAATTTGGCTGAATTTTAAAAACAGTTTGATAATTTTTAAAAGGATAAAGTATAAGTTATGTCCTTTTTTTTAATAAATATATATTGAGGCAAAAATTAATTTATTTTGAACTAGAAAAAGTAAGGAAGAAAGATAAATTAAAATTAAATATGATTAAACATTATTTGTCATTTTTTTTTTTTTCAGAAACTAGTTGACAAATCTACGGCCCAAACCGGTCCTAATAGTGGTGATTTGGGCCTAAGTTAAATAAGCCCAAAATTATCACTACTACAATACTGTTCATTGCACAGCTCTGGATCTGAGCATATAAATAACAGCAAGCAAAATCCCAGTAATAATAATAAATAATACTATCAATAGCCGGTGAGATCAACCGCACCGGCGCCGGAAAATCCCGACGACGACTCAGTACAATTTCAGTCACCGGCGACAATGGATCCGGCGAACTCAACACTTGGCAAAATACTATTGGACGAAATTACCCCTGTTGTTATGGTCCTCCGTACTCCTCTCGTTGAAGAATCTTCTCAGAAGAATCAACTTTCCTTCATCCAATTGCTTTCTCCTTTTTGCAATTTCAACAATATCGACGGTCAATACTTAACTCCATTACTCAATGCTCAATTTTTTATAGTAATTTGCATTTTTTACACTCCCCATGTGAGTATTTCGACTAATTTATGAGCTAAATTGAATTAGAATAAGTTAATATTTAGAATAAGTTAGTATTTAGATGTTCGAAAACTATATGAAAAATATTATTATTAGTAGTCCTTATCATATTAGAAATCCTTAGAGTAAGCAGTAATATTAATCGCCATGAGATCAACTGACTGGCACCAGCGATGATGGATCCGGCGAACTCAACACCAGGCAAAATGTTATTGGATGCGTTTTTTGAGAGTCAAACTGCATGAGCTTTAATCAACATTTATAGTTTTCGAATATTTAAATTGTAATATTGAGTTATTTTAGTCTAATTTAACTCCGAAAATTAGTCAAATTGAATCTGTAGAGCGAAATGTGATGAGTAAAAGAACAGAAAGAGTAACTTTTATTTTTTGGATGTACAAATTTGATAGTTTAAAATTTTTACTTGTTATATTTTTGAGAGTGGAGCTGGATGAACTTGAATCAACATTTTATGATATATTGTAGTTTACAGTATTTATCATGTAGTTTTCTAACATTTTCATTTTAAATTTAAACAATTAAATAATTTAGTTCAATTTAGCTCCGAGAATTTGACTCTTGTAAAATGGAATGTGACAAGTAAAGAGGAACGTAGGAGTAGCTTTTTGTGAACTGTCTGTGAAATGTTTCAACAATATCGATCGTCAACTCCATTTCAATAGACAAATTTGATAGTAATTGTAAAATTTCTAATTGTCACATTTTGCTTGTCAAGAGTCAAATTGTATGAACTTTAATCAACATTTTATGATGTAATGTAACGTACAGTATTTTTCATATGGTTTTTGAACATTTAAATGTTAAATTTAAAATGTTAAACTATCCTAATTCAATTTAACTTGAAAATTAGTTGAATTGACTCTTGTGAAACAAAATGTGACAATTAAAAAGGAAGAAGAGAGTTTTTTTCTTTTTTTGGTGGAACAAATTTGATAGTAATTTAAAAATTTTTACTCCATGACTTTTTATTTGTCACATTCTGCTTTACTAGCTTTAATTCAACTGATTTTCGGAGCTACATTGAATTAGGATAATTTTATATTTAAAATTAGATGTTCGAAAACTATAGGTTGCAGTTCTTTTCATATTAATATGATGAAAAGATATGACCATCAACTCCATTTCAGTACAAGTTTTGATGTAATTTAAATGTTTTAGTCCCTCCTTTCCCTTTTACTTCAGATTTTGCTTTTTCAGAGTCAAAATGTATTAACTTTGAACAATATTTTAAGATGTATTTTATGAGAAACGTTGCAACTACTTTATATAAAGCTTTCGAACATTGAAATTTTAAATCGCTCTAATTCAATTTAGCTCTGAAGATTAGTTAAATTGATTGTCATATAGCGAAATGTGACAAATAAAAAGGAATAAAGGAAGTGTTTTTTTTTGTGGAACTGTTTGTTAAATGTTTTTGGTGTATTGGAAATGCAGTGCCAGTTCGAACTGCAAGCGATCAGCCTTATAGACTGAAGAAGTTCAAATTGCGGTTGTTTTATGCTTCAGATATTCGACAGCCCAATATTGAGGTACTTTCTTAGCTGAAATACTTGAAGGTCTAGGCCAAACTTTTTAGTTTTCAGTTTAAATCATTATTTTTTTGAAAACATAATTGCAGTTTATATTCATTAAATTGCAGTAGATAGGAGGTTGTAGAGGACATTAATTAGGATAAAAGGTTAGTAGTTAGTAGTTTGTTGTTTTGCTATCCGTCCATACTATTAGTTGTATTATTGTTGCTTGAGTTTCTTATCCTTTGATTTCTATAATTATTTGTTGCTTCTTGTACTTTGACGATCATATTATTTTGTTGTAGTTACTGTCCTGTCTGAAGTTTTTGTTACTATCTGCTATTTCTTGTATTTCTATTACTCTTTTTTCTGATATGCTTTGGACGGTTTTTCCTTGAGTCGAGGGTCTATCGAAAATATTTCTCTACCTTTTTGGTAGGGATAAGGTCGGCATACACTCTACTGTACTACTCAGATCTCACTTTGTGAGATTATATTGGTTGTGTTGTTATATTCATTAAGAATATTGAAATACTATGTAATTTGCTTGCTTGGAATGATTGCACTTGTTCTGAATTCTTTGTTTTCGTGAAACGAAATCAGTGTAGTGCTTGTGCTGCAACCAACAACTCCTAAATAACGAAATAATTGCTGAGAATTCTTTATGTAATACTTGCACCCAAGGGTGTGTCCTAGTGGTCAATGAAGTGGCTCAGAACCTTAAAACCTCAGGTTCAAATCCCAACCAAGACTAAAACATTAGGTGCTTTTTGCCCGTCTGTCCTAGTCTTGGTGTATACTTATTGGTGGGAGGTGGCAGGTATTCCATGGATTTAGTCGAGGTGTGCACGCTGGCGCCAACACCATGGTTATCACAAAAAAAAAATTGTTTTGATCTTTGTGAATTTTGAAAATTAAATTGAGAAGAGGTACAAAATACGTTTATCATTATCAAACTAGAACTTGTTAGAGATGGGAAACAAATGGGGATGGTTGGAGGATTGTTGGATGTGCATAGTGAAGGTAGCAAGCTGTTGAAGCTATAGTAGAGAACAAGAGAGAGAGAGCAACACTAAGACCAGGGTTTAGTTCAAATGGCAAAGGTTGTGGAACTTGTGGCTTAGTAGTCGTTTGGCCATGAAAATATAAAACATATTCACTTTATTTGGAATTTTTGAAGTTGGAGTTTGAGTTGTGTTTGGTCATAGTGTTTGGAGTTAATATTTAGAATTCAAATGTATTTTTTAAAAAAAATATAAAATATGATTTGAACATGGAATATAATTTAAATGGGGTAAATTCAAATGTATTTTTTTAAAAAATATAAAATATGATTTGAACATGGAATATCATTTAAATGGGGGTTATCATATGAAAATAAAAAAAATAGTTTTTTTTTAAATTTAAAAAGTGAAACTAAATAAAATGAAAACACCTCTTGAGGTGTTCTCCAAAATCCCAAATACAACTTCAAGTTGCTTTTGGTATTTTTATGGCCAAACAAGAATTTCGGAATAAAGTAAATACATATTGCGGAATAAAGTGAATACAATTCATGGCCAAACGGGCCTTTAGGTCGCACATGTGAGCCTTGCATCACGCGTGTCACGACCTGATTTAAATCAAGTCGTGATGACGCCTACCTTATCCCCCAGTAGGCAAGCCAAGCCATAGCCCAGAATAATAGGTAACGGGCTAACATGCAGAAATCAGAAAAGATCGCATGTAATGATAGCAATAGTAATAACAAGTAACAAACAGAAAGTAAACATATCTCATATACTAAAACGGAGGATGGAAAAGGACCAAATACACAATAGAATTCTACCAATATCGAAAATATTCTAGAAGGGTACTAAATTATATTTTTACCAAATGACAATTTAAATCAAATATTCCACAATATATTAGGTATTAATAAAATTTTAAAACGAACCGCCTGGGAACCGAACTACCAGTCCCAGCAAGTCATAAATAACTTGGGGCAGTTATAGAAAATCTCTGAATACCAAAAATGTAGGAAAATACAGAAAAATGACTGTGAGGGTCATTACAACATCCACTACTAAAAGGACACGTACCTGAGGGCTCAATCATGTAAGGATACTGGGCGCGTATATCTCGCCTGGGAGGAAGTCCAGGTAGTTCGGTCGAAAACACAATAGAAAACTCGTGAACCACAGGGACAGAGTCATGCGATAGACTCTCAGCCCTGACATCCCGAACATAAGCATGAAATGACTCACAACCCCTCGATATCAGTCTCATAGCCAGAATGTAAAAAAAAATAATCTCCATCGACACGCGACTAACAGAACCCTGCCACACAACCGGGGTACGCCTGACAAGGTTAAAGTAACGTCTTAGCAAAACAATCCAAGACCACATAACAAGGAGATAACTAATCCATGCCTAGAATCACATTGAAATCTACAATATCTAGGACAATGAGATCAACCTAAGTACCAAACTCCCGAACGATCACCAAACATGATCTATATACCCGATCTACTACTAAAGAATCACCCGCAGTGGTAACTATACACGATGGCACGTATAAAGACTCCGAACATGAACCCAACCGCGATGCAAAATAAGAAGAAACATATGAGAATGTGGAATCGGGATCAAACAAAGCAGAAGCTGGATGATGGCATAAAAACCATACCTTTGATCTCAGCACCCGAAGCCTTAGACTCAGATCTACCTAGTACAACATACAAATGACCCTGTCCACTATTGGACTGGGTGCTTGCCCGACCACCTATCCTACATCCCTACGGGCCACCTATAGAACCCCGGGACCATCCGCATGACCTTGCGCACCACCCCTACCCATCGACGGCACTGATCTGATCTAATCAAAACTCTAAAAGTGAACCCGGGGTCCCGATCCCCAGCTCTCGAACCTCGCATCCTAGACATATGCGTAAAGAGTGCACCAATAAAAATTACAACCAACTTAGACCCAATGCACAAAAATGGATCAAGAAAATGAGAGTTTTTTTTTAAATATGCTCTGTATCCTATCGCCAAGCTGTCACGACCCGATTTCTCAAGTCGTGATGGCGCCTACCTTATCCCCAGTAGACAAGCCATAGCCCAGAATAATAGGTAACGGACTAACAGGCAGAAATCAGAAAAGATCGCATGTAATGATAGCAATAGTAATAACAAGTAACAAACAAAAAGTAAACATATCTCATATACTAAAACGAGGGATGGAAAAGGACCAAATACACAAAAGAATTTTACCTATATTGAAAATATTCTAGAAGGGTACTAAATTATATTTTTACCAAATGACAATTTAAATCAAATATTCCTCAATATATTAGGTATTACTAAAATTCTGAAACGAACCGCTTGTCGGTTCCAACAAGTCATAAATAACTTGGGGCAGTTATAGAAAATGTTTGAATACCGAAATGTATGAAAATACAGAAAAATGACCGTGAGGGTCATTACAACGCGAACTAAGTCCGATACATAAGTGGAGAAGGGTAGAGAGGAGGTAAAATTATTCTCGAGTTTTGTAGGTTGTGGTTGGTCCCAAGTGTTCAACGGGTTGACCTCAGGATTTCCTGATTAAAAGAAACATGTCTTTCTTGTTCTGTTTCATAGAATTATGGTGTGTGAATTTTTTTAGATGGCTTTTAATTGTTTATTGCAATGTTGAATGGCTTGAGTATAGTGCTTTTGATGTTAAAATCTATGAAGATACCCCCCGACCCCCACCCCACCCCAAATATATATACATACACACACAACAACATACCAAGTGTGTTCCCACAAAACAGTGTCTGGGGAGGGTAAAGTATATGCAGGTCATACCATTACCTCAGATGAAGTAGGGAGGCTGCTCCCGATAGACCCCCGACATATATACTGTATTTAATCTCTCTCTCTCTATATATATATCTATATATATATATTGCTTGAGCTTCTATAGAACATTTGGAAATTAGAAATTACCTCTCAACATTCATGGATTAGTTAGTCATACATATTTTTTGTAATCATTACACATTCCTATTCGTGTTGTGCTCCCATAACTTTGCATGCAAAATGGTGTTGTCCTCATTAATTAGGCTTACCTTATGATTTTATAGGTTCCCAAAGACAACATATAAAACATACAATCTCTTTGAGGTTTGCTAAACAAGTTAAATGACACAACCATGCATCTTATGAAGGTCCAACATTCAATTCTCTCAATCTAAGTGAAAAGACTATGTAATTCTCTAATGTTGGAAATGATGCACAGCAACAACAACAGCTAATACTATGCCTCAGTCCCAAATAAGTTGGGGTCGGCTATATAAATCCTCATTTTTTCATCAAGCAAGTAGGGAATGATTCACAAATTTAAAATAACTCAACCGTGAGGGTGAGGTTGTTAGTATTACATAAGCGTTTTATCATTCGTGATTTTGAGTTGATGCTCGCAAAATGTAGCTCTCCCAAGGGTTTAGTGTCAGCCTCTTCATACTGTTGAGGTGGTTGTGGCACAGAAGAAGTGAATGTGATGACTTCTTTTAAAGTTCTTACTTTTAAATGTGTACAAGGAAAAAGCCAAGATATTGTGTTTCGTTGTCTTGTACATGGCTGCCCGACACCAAACCTTAATCTTTGTAAAAAAAGTGCTGCTTTGTATTCAATCATCTGCCTTTGTGGAGGAATTAGTGATAATCATAAAAAATTGTTTTTTTAAATCCCCCCTTCATTTACTTTCTTGTCAAATTTGCCTATTTCTTTCGAAATATGTTTCTGCTGAGGGCAGAATTGTTAAAATATTCAGTTTATGCTCTATTTTGTTGGTTTCTATGAACTGAGAGCTGAATGATGACATCTTTTTCTGCCTTTGAACTGACATGTTTTCTTGTCTAGGTTGCAAAGGAGCGGTTAAACCAAGTTATCACTGATGCTGGAGAGAAAGATCTTTCTAAGTTATGTTCAGAACCTTTTCAAATCGAGACTGTGCTCAACTGTAAGGTTTAACTAGTTAAATTCTTTTTCATCCCAAGAGGGGGAAAGATATTTAATCTCCAAATTTATTATTTACAGCTGACGTGTATGAAATGATAAAAACATTAGGACTACCAAGATTGCAAGTCACTGTGAACAGCTAAATTTATAACTTGCTGTTTTGCTCCTTGTCTGTTTCCTGCGTTGTTTGTAGTCCCATAACCAATTAATTACTTTCTGTGTTCGGAGTTAAAAAATACTTTTCTGTCTGGAAGTGTGTGATTGTGTTGGACTAATTCCCTTGTGATGTGGAATGAAGCTTCTCAAAACGAGTTCCTACCGTCATGGTTCCAGTATTTCAACAAAGAGCTAGTGCGCACGGTCTCCTTTTCAGAACATGAAGCTTTTGACCATCCCGTGACATGTAAGCAACCTTTTTTTTCTTGACACTTTTTGAGCCACTTTCCCGCTGTACTCCCTGTTTTTTCATCTCTTTTCCTTTTCAGAAATGAGGTTCCATCTTATGTTTCTGAATTTCTGTTTCTGGCTTACAATGCTCCTATCTCCATTGTGATAACAATATAGGTCTTTTGGCTGTTTCTTCACGGGATGAAGATCCTATCAACAAATTTGTTGACCTATTTAACACCAATCAGTTGCCTTCCCTACTGAATGATGGTGCGATGGATCCAAAAATTCTAAAGCATTTTGTATTAGTACACGATGATGAGGAAATTCCATTAGAAAGGTTCGATGCTCTTTCCTTCTGAATTGAAAGCATTTTGTATTGGGAGACGTTTGGATGAACATTCCGAACACAATTATTAAAAGGGGCACACCATTCAAGAGGAGTAGTATGTTCCTGCTTTTGTAGGTCTTTTATTATAGTCCTTTCCCCCATGCATTTAAAGCTATCAAATCTGTTTTTAGACTTATGGTTTAGTCTTGTAGTGGTGGTTTTTTGGTTACAAAAAAATCAACTCAATTGTGCATCATGTGTCTGTTAAAGAAGCTCTGTATTTTCTACAGAGCAACCAAAACCTTGGCAGAGATGAGGAGCACTTTTGGGGCTAATTGTTGCCATTTGCTATGTATTAACTCCTCCAAGGATGGGTCAGAAGAACATGAAAACCTATGGGCTGCTTATGTAAGAGGATCTTCTGAAGCTTATCTTTTCCATTATCATATCTGTTGGCTTTGTTTTCTTTGTTTTATTAGATGAAGTAAAGAAAATTTATTTCCTGTGTCTGACAGAAAACAGACATTTCGGATGGCCAGCCACTCCGTAGCTTCCTTAGCTCAGATGACGTGGATGAGGTATTTGTTCCTGAACCTTCTATGGCCTGAACCTGGAGGTACTTTCTTAGGATAGCTGGTCATCAACATCTTTCTCCTTGATACAAGTAATTATTTATGTGTGTTGAATTGAGCAGCTGAAAAAATTCATACAAGATCTATCATCTAAACACATTATTCCTCATATGGAGCAAAAAATACGTCTTCTTAATCAGCAGGTACCCCCAACCCCAACCCAACCCTGATTTTTGGAATTTTATTTTATTTTTGGATTTTTGGAAGTTGATAATAACATGTATGTTGTTTCTGTGGGTTTTTTCTGACTTAGTGCCAAATTTCAGGTTTCTGCTACAAGAAAAGGTTTTAGAAACCAAATTAAAAACTTGTGGTGGAGAAAGGGGAAAGATGATGCACCAGAAAACCCAGCTGGTCCAACGTAATTCTGCAAGCTCATCTTTGGTCTAGTTTGTTACATGGTTGTGTTTCCATTTATCTTTCATGACTAATCAGATTTTGTGATTGCCTTTATAGGTATACTTTCAGCTCTATTGAATCACAAATAAGAGTTTTGGGTGATTATGCCTTCATGTTACATGATTATGAGCTTGCATTGTCTAACTATCGTCTACTTTCTACCGATTTCAAGCTCGACAAAGCATGGAAACACTATGCTGGTGTTCAGGTAGTTCTTACCATTATGTGTTGGGTTTCCATTGTTACTAGCAGTATACTTGTTGTATGCTAATTTGGATAATACATTGCTCTGGTATGATGCCCTTCACTTAATAAAGGACCTGCCTTTTCTTAATTTGGATTCCCAAGGCACAGTTGCTTGTCCATGTTGTTAGGTTTTCTTCACTTGGTTCTTTTTCTGTACTTTTTTCCCAATTACGAGTATTGTAAGTTCTCATGTCTATTTCGCCTAAGGAGTTATTCAGTTGGCGAGTGACATTCTTAAATTATAAATAAATGTTTCTGAAAATATAAAGCATTTTGTGTTTTTATTGCACAGTTTCACGAAATAGATTGAGATTGGAAAATAGTAAGTGCTAGCAGATGAGCTCATATGGACACTATTTGTGTCTTCTTATCCTTTGGGTGCGTTAGGCAGCACCTTGTTTTTCATTTTATTTAGTTGATCCATGCTAGCGGTATCTCCAGCTGTATTGTCAGCTGGTTCATCAGAAAGAAGCTCTGGGTACTAGTTATTGTTAATGCACCTCGCAAATTTTAAATGGTCTCTTTCACTGTCATACTTTGAGAGATTGTCTTGGAAAGAATATATCATCTGTTTCACATTAATGTATCATATTTCTCTATGTTAAAATTAAAAATCTCCAGAATTCTATTTTATATCCATAGCTCAAATAAAAAAATGATTTGATCACGTTCTCAAAACAAAATAATGGATGTGATTATGGTGCAAGAGGCACATGTTGGCCAACTCAGCATCAAGGTGTGTTTTAACACAAAGGAAGTGATAGTTTAGGTAGTTAAATGGAACATTTGATAGTTAAATTTAATTACTTGTTGCCTCCCTTTTTTGGTTTTGATGCATATGGGGTGAATATGCATACATCTATAATCAGTTGGAGTTGTAGAAGGGACATGAATGATGGACTTCTGCTTAATGTGTTGCCCGGTTTTGTAATCTTTTGATTGTGTTCTTGATGAATTTTGTCCTTAATTTTTCTCTTCATATTGCAGGAAATGATGGGACTGACCTACTTCATGTTGGATCAATCGAGAAAGGATGGTGAATATTGCATGGAGAATTCATTTACTACATATTTAGTATGTACGCATCACTCTTCTGTGTTAGTTATTTGAACTTTATTGTAGTCTGTCACTTTATTGCAGTTTATCTTTTTAATTTCCTTACCAACAATTTTATATATTTGGATATATTAAGGAAAAGTATGGTAGTATCCGCTACCGATACTTGTTTAGAAACGTGCTTCTCTTAAGATCTGCATGTTAAGCTTTTTAAGTGACCTAGCAACTGATGGCTCAATAAGTTGTTCTATTGCATATTTTATAGTTTATTTAGGTCATGATATTCTGGATTTAAGTGCTTTCTATTATTATTTTTATTATTATTGGCGTTAGATGATTTAGTATAATTAAAAGATGTAGTCTAAGATTATGTATCGGAAACAGCCTTTCTACTTCATCAGAGGTAGAGGTATGGACTGCGTACATCTTACCCCCCAGACCCCACTAGGTGGGAATACACTGGGTTTGTTGTTGTTGTTGTTGTTGTAGTCTAAGATTATGTATGGTTTTGGTAGAGCGCTGAAACATTTTCTTTTTACAGAAAATTGGATTATCAGGTCAGAGAAATGCTACACGTTGTGGTCTTTGGTGGGTAGAAATGTTGAAGGCCAGAGATCAGTATAAGGAGGCTGCCAGTGTATACTTCCGTATCTCTGGTGAGGTAATGCCAAATTTTGATGTTTTGGTGGATGACAATCCATATTTCCTTTTCTGAAGAGATTTATTCTTTAGGAACCCCTCCATTCAGCAGTAATGCTTGAACAAGCATCATATTGTTACTTGTTTTCCACTCCACCCATGTTGCGGAAGTACGGGTTTCATCTTGTTCTTTCTGGGGACCTATATAAAAAATGTGATCAGGTACTTGTTCTCGCCCAAACATGCATATAGGTTCTTAAAATGATATGATCCAGGCTATAAGCCTATAACTATTTCTTTGTTTCCATTATCAGATAAAACATGCAATTCGAACATACAAAGGGGCTCTTTCTGTTTTCAAAGGAACTACATGGAGGCACATCAGAGACCATGTTCATTTCCACTTAGGGAAGTAAGTTATTAATGACCTTGTTTTTTCAAAATCGTATTCAGATCATACTAGTCCTGTCTACAGACAAACTGCTCAGAAAAGCAGTTGACACCATCGTTCCCACAGTTTCTTGCTTTTTTCCTTCAATCCAACTTTCTTATTGAATTGGTTATTGGTAGATCCTTGTACTAATCTAGCTAAGGATCCCCTCCTTACTGTTACTGGTTACAACCATAAAAGCTAATTAAAATAGCATTAGGGAAATAGGGAGTAACATAATATGGTTGTTGTTTATTCAGGTGGTATGGTTTCTTGGGGATCTTTGATGTTGCTATTAAAAATATGATGGAGGTTCTAGCTTGTGGTCATCAATCTAAGACGACACAGGAGTTATTCCTAAAGGATTTCCTTCAGATAATTCAGGTAAGCAATAGTTTTGGATCCTGATGTTCTCCTGTTTCTTTCATCCTGTGTCTTACCTGTGAGTCCCCCCTCTGGCTGGTTCCTGTAAAGATCATCAATTTCATATTATGTGGTCTTTTCATTTTGTGATAATTATTATTCTGTACGGTCAAACTGGATATATTATCATGGCAAAATCATTAGATCACCAGTTAAGTATCATGGAATTCTGATTTACGGGTCTACTCGTTGCTTAGTTTCCTCGCTGAGATTCAATTACCAACTCCAATCTTTTGAATATATTAGGATCTGGAAATAGCTTTAGATGAAATTTATATGAGCATCCAATGAAGTGATCCAATGAAGTGAGGTGTTTGTGACTTCCAGTATTCGTAGACCAAAAGACAAAAGAATGTCCTGTTTGCAGGATGTGATGGTTCTAGATTTAAACTGAGCAGTTTAATTTAGCCCACTGTTGGCTTTAAAAGATGGTAATTGTCAAAAATTGCTGAAGATAATTTAGTGTGCTAATATGTTTAGCTTAAGCATCACCAGAGATAATTTCCTTGACGTATGGTTTGATTATTCTTATAAATATCCGAACTTGAAAAAGAAAAAAACTTGACACGTGGTATAGTTTCCTTAATTTAGATCCATAGAACGATCTTGATTTTGACTTCACATAATCTGGTTCATGACAGCCGTCTCAGTTTTGTTTTTAATTTTTGGTGGATTGATGACATGTGCATTAAAAGATGCACTTGGTTGTTTTGCAAGAGTTCTTAGCATACTGCTTATTTTTTCTCGCATTGATCTAGTTATATTGCATACTTTTAATTATTATTGTTCTTGATCTGACATGAAGTAGTTTACAACTTATGGAGCACATGACCCTTGATAGAAAGGTGTGGAGGACGCGAATTAGGGTAGAGGGTTAGTGGATAGGAGTGCGTCCTTACTAGTAGGGAGGAGTGCTTTTTTTGTAGTTGTGCCTGTAGTCATAGTGTTATGCATGTGTCTTATAGTTTCTTGTTTGTGGTGTTTTAGTGATATTGAGTGATTTCGGATAGATAGTTTATAGTATTACTTTGTGGGTGTCTTGTTTCTTTTATTGTCTAGTTGTGTGTTATCCCATTTTGTTGTTTGTTTTTATGTTTTTTGTTTGTTCTAGTTGTATTTGTCCTAAGTCGGGGGTCTATCGGAAACAGCCTCTCTACTTCATCTGAGGTAGTGGTATGGACTGCGTACACTTTACCCTCCCCAGACGCCACTTGGTGGGAATACATTGGGTATGTTTTGTTGTTGTTGATCTGAAAACTGTATTGTCCTTGTTAACTCTTTTATCTGTAATATCATGAAGCAAACAGGCAAAACATATGAGGTTCCAAAGCTTCAGTTACCAATAATCAACATCCCTTCAGTCAAAGTGATGTACGAGGATCATCGTACCTATGCATCCCAAGCAGCTGTAAGCTAACAGGAACTTTCTAACTTTTTTTTTCTGTTTGTTCGTCATTTTCTTTTCTTCCCATTCGTTTTTGGTGTTCTGGAATCTATTAAATGTCGAAGGCCTCAGTTTTGGCTAGTTGCTCTCCGTATATGTTTCTGTTAGGCAGTGAATGATGGAATTTCTTGGTGCTACTTAATAATGATTGCTTAGCCTTCCTATTCAATGGTCTTTTTCATTATTGTTGCCTTTTGTTTCCCCTTGATTGTGTGTCTTCCCTTAGTTTTCAGCCATTGATTGACCGTGTTGATCCTCATTTTCTTGCATTCTTGTAACTGTGAGAAATTATACTAAAACCATTTTGCCGGTAAGACTGGGCTAACATAGCAGGGTCTCATTAATGTAATAGACTGTAACTTCTTAGTCTTGAAATTCTCTACCTAAGTCTGTATCTGCCCGGAGTTCATTAATTTTTTCTTCTGATGATTTCTGTTTACTGTCGTGACACAAATCTTTTCTCTAAAAATTCTGTTCATGAATGATTTTAGGGTTTAGCATTGATGGTTGGCCACTTGTGATTTGTCTTTGCCTATTTACTTTCCTTTAACACCCTATAGATTTTGTGATGGTCAGCTACTGCTCTTTTCCACTTCTTCAATTCGAAAAACATAAAAAATCTATTTTGCATAGTACTATCTAAGATATGAAGTGATCGAGCATCTAGTTGTTGAAGTAGAGTTGTTCGTAAAACATCATTAATGTAAACCTACTGTTGCAAATCGATAATAGCATCTAAAATATATAAGCCCACAAAGTTATGCATCCTGGGAATAAATTCTAATTTGGCCAAGGACATTCATGTTTCTTAGTACAAGTTAGAAAGGAAAATGTTTTGCCTCATGGAATATCTTTGTGTTTCAAGTAATGCTGTTTCCCATGTGTCCTTGTTGGACGTGTTGCTTTGTTTCCACTGCTGCTTCTGATTTGTTCTTCAAGATGATTGGGGAATCAACTTCTCATCTCTACCCCTTTGTTTGGTCAACATTTTGGCTTTCCTCTCAAAGCCTTTTGCTGTTGGTTATTTCTTTGCGGGTGTGCTTTTTCCACTGTATAATCTCTCAGTTAATTACTACAAACCTGCTAACCTTCAAAGTCACCCAATAAACAACTCCAGATGTGAGATCCTCATGAACGTTGCAAAAACGAACTGCTTCTGAATCAACTAAATTCTTCCGCCTCGTAATTCTCAAACCATATATTCAAATCCTTGATTCAATTACACACTTTGCTGGTCCCCCCACCCCCCACCCTCCTCCCACCCCCCTCCCCTTTTGTTTCTTGTTTTTGTTTTTTCCACTCCACCCAGGCTATTGTCTATTATTGGTGTGTCACATAATCATGTCTTTGTTTATGTTTTTGAATTCTTTTATCTATTTAAAATTTCTGATAGTGTCTTTGTTGTTTATCTTCCTCTTTTCGAAACTTCAGATTCATGTCAAAGAAAGTCTGTGGCGATCATTAGAGGAAGACATGATTCCAACATTGTCAAGTAAGAGTAATTGGCTGGAACTTCAATCCAAAATTTTGCCAAAGAAGTTTAAAGAATCAAATATTTGTGTAGCTGGAGGTATGTAACTGATCCTATTTCACTGTTGATAAATTTGTATTCCTGTCTTTTGCTGATCAGCTTTTGTTAAACCATGATTGAGTTTGTTGTATCATTAAAAGAAATGCTGCAATGCATCTAAAAGACCAAACTTAATCAAACTGTCTGGAATTTAGATAGGATCAAAATTGAAACAGCAATTTCTAGATCCCTCTGATTCCCAGAATTGCATAACTGACTTATGATCTGTCTGCTCTTTTTGATTTAGGGATTTTTCTTGTAAGGATGAACGTGAAAAATGACAAATGAATGCTCTTCTTTGTTAGATAGGCTAGACATTAGGTTCAAATTGTTTTCCGTCTTTTATCAAGTGTAGGCTCTAGAGTATCTCACTGATTTGAGAAGATGAGCGAAAAAAATTTCTGAGAGTTGTGTATTCTTCATATTGCTTCTCTTCTATTTTTGAACTTCCATAACTGCAGTGATTTCTTTCTTTTTTCTGCATTACCTTGTTACTTATTTAAAATATCTGAGTCATTCTTGCTTTATTTTTGCAGAGGCAATAGGGATAGCCATTGAATTTAAAAATCCACTTCAAATACCTGTTTCAATATCTGGTGTTAGCCTAATTTGTGAACATTCTCCAGCAGTATCTGAACCTAGTAAGTACAATGGGCAGTTTAATGCCATCTTATTTCTACTTGTCGGAAAACAAAAATGCGGTCTCTTTCTGCATCCCCCTGTCTTGCCCAAAATTCTCACCCTTTGCTTTTCAGAGACAATTATTGATGTTTGACTGCACTTTTAACAACTTTATATTTTAAGAAGAAATAATTTTCATTTCTCTCAAATATCCTTATATTTTGTGCAAGTATTTGAACGAAGCGGTCAAATTGTCCCTCAAAAAGCATATATTTAAGAGTTTAAGAGTTTTTGGACGGAAGGAATACTTATTTTCATTCCTCTTGTAACGGAATTGATAAATGTTTTCAGTTTTCTTGCTCTCAAATATGTTATCCCTTTATAAAAATATTGCAATATCAGAATCATAGTAAGTTCTATTGTGAATGATGTAGATGCAAATAATTCAACTGGTGATCAAAATGGTGAGACATCAAACAAATCAGCCACTAGTGGGTAAGTATATAAAATCTTCCAGAGTTTGACTTTGCAACTCAGTTATGTATTTTCAGATGATGATTTTGTCCCCTTTACACATGCTTATGATGCTGCACGTTGTTTGATGCTTCAGGAATTTTACTTCTGATACATCTTCATTTACATTATCAGAGGCTGATGTTGCCTTAGGAGAAAGTGAAACAGTACTGGTAAGTTTTTCACTAGGAATTAAACATGTCTATCTGGCTGTTTGTAGATTTCATTTAGGTTTTTCTTGTCCTCATTTTTCTACTTGGGAGGAGTGCTGAAGCTGTTATGGGAAAGATGGCATAATCTTTTGTTTCTACTGTATTACAAATTTCAGCGAATATGTAAATGAGAATCCACTGTCTAGCAACAAAGATTATTTATGAAATACTGGAGCTTGTAAATTTGAGGCGTCAGCAAAATTCAAGCAACTGAGACGAAAAGAATCATCCTGTAGTGCTGCATCTTCACTTTAAACCCTTTCTTTCATTGTTGAAGCCCTACACTGCCTTTTACATGACTAATTGTTTGAATTATCCAAAGCTAGCAGGTCTGAGAATTATGATTTCAGATGCAAAAAGCATAAAATATTTTTCTATCTGATTTTTCAATTTTTATTAGCGATCGCTCTTGTGATTTCTACTACCAAGACTTATCCCGTAGCAATGCTTAAACCGTAAGCTAGACTTGCCCCTTGCCCTCGCTCTCTGTTGTTTGCTGGTCAAAGAAACAAGGTATTAGATAAAAACAGAGTACTTCCTTTCCATCCTAACATTAAACTACCAGTGCTGTTTACCTATTTCTGTGGTAAGTCAAGTAATTTGTTGTGCGTAGATAGCCTCTTTCTTAACTCTGTCTCAGTGTCTGATAGTTTTATATATCTGTTTTATGATGGTGTAAGAACTGGGGCCGTGGGTTTTCTTTTGTACATATTGGTATGTCAAATACATGTTATGATGTAAAAACTAGCCACTTTGGTCCATGACATGTGTGAGAATCTGAGTATTCATTTCAAAATCTTAAGCCATTGAGTAACCCGAGATCTTTATACGCATCTTCCAGCATTCACTTCAACTTATGTGCATCTTGATTGATTCACGTGGTAACTATTTAATCCCACTAACACAAGTATCGGGTGACGTTGACCACCAAGATATATGTTAAATAAGAAAAAATCACCTAGTGTTTGTTGTCTTTGCAGAGATTTGAAACCAGGTCTCAAAAGCATTATTACCACTTCATTGAACACTATGCTGCACCTTTGGGTTTAATTCCAGTGTCGTCGTCCCATCATTATGTGCATTTCTTGCATTCAGTATCAGTGCGAGTGATGTGCCGTGAAAGGGTTGTAGTTTACCTCTGTTCCATTCAACAAACATGCCCAGTGTAATCCCGCAAATGGGGTCTGGGGAGGGTAAAATGTGCGCAGACCTTATCCCTACCTTGTCGGGTAGAGAGGCTGTTTCTGGTAGTTACCTCTGTTGTGTTAATTATCATATCACTATTTCAATTTTCAGGTACAGCTAACAGTTACTCCAAGAGCAGAAGGTACTCTCAAGATAGTTGGTATAAGATGGAAGCTGTCAGGCTCGCTGGCAGGATTTTGTACTTTCGATTCCGATTTAGTCAGAAAGAAAGTTGTGAAAGGAAACAGGAAATCTAAACGATCTCCAATCGATAACCTGAAGTTTTTAGTCATAAAGGTGATTTCTTCCTTCCATCTTCCACTTGTTTATTACTTGTGCTCTAGACAGTTAAGATGTTTTAGCATTTTTTACTTTGATGGTCACTTTTACATTTCTGTATGACTTGACTATATGCAGAGTTTACCGAAGCTTGAGGGCATCATTCATCCCCTCCCAGAAACAGTTTATGTTGGGGATTTGCGGTGTATCGCTCTGGAGTTGCAAAATCCATCTAAAATTCCAGTTAAAGTATGATCTTTTTACACCTTAGGAAAAAAAGTTATGGTTCTTCTTTTACAGTATGTAAAGCATTTCCTCATATCTGAACATCAGAATGACAAACATGCCTAGTTCTTAGTTTCCCCTAAAAGTCCTCAAATCTCACCTAATAAAGCTGTGAAATGTACTTAAATAGAGATTGGTTTATCTTAGCTGATATTATCGGCGCAATTGGTGCTGTTGCATTAGATGAAAATGGGCTGTGTCAAAGGCATCTTTCAGACCTGCCCTGCTTTGTGGGCGAAAAAAAAAAGAAGATATTAGTCAGGACCTCACAGGAGGAGGCTTATATTAAGTTTGATAGGATATATTGCATGACAGAAAGTCTTGGGAGATATGCGAAACAGTAAATCTCAAATACAGGATCACGCAACTATATCAAAGGCCAGGAATGAAGTTTGTATATGTAAGGCCGAAGTTCTCTTGTTTCAAGAGAATGCGAACGTTTACAGCTGAAAGTTGGAAATTGAAGAGCAACTCTTGGGAAAAGCATTTCATTTGATGCCATCACCTTTTCTTTTTAAGTATAACCATCTTGTATTTGTCTGGTACCCACTGAACGACTAATCCACAACATATATACATTGAAGAGATGAAATTTAAAAATATATTTTCTCTGAAGCAAGATTTGGAGTTACCAGCTAATCCACCAAGCTGCTTAACTTCAATTGCTCTTGTGACCTAATATATTTCTAGTTTAAGCACCTGTTTTGTCTTAATAAGAATTTGCACTACTATGAACAAATAGGTTGCAGTATCTTATTAAGCAAATTTATCCATAATCATCCATCAATGTATTTAGATTCATATAAATTGAGATTACATCGATACATATAAACAGAGACACCTGTAGTCCAAATGCATACATGCATTGCATGAAGATGAACTAGCTTATATTGTTGTTAAACTAATAATATCAGTTTGGAGCATCATTTGTTTGAAATATTGTATTTCTAATGATGATAGCTGGTAATCTCCTGGCAGAAATTAAAGATGAAGGTCAGTCCGCCAAGGTTTCTCCAAATTGGACGCAAGGAAGATCTAGAAGCTCAGTTTCCTACTTGCTTGGAAAGAAAAAGTTCAAGACAAAGTTCTTTGAGGTCAAAGACTGATATAGTATCAGATGACATTTTTCTGTTTCCTGAGGTCAGTGTAGGCTAAAGATGTTAGCCATCCACATTTAAAGCCGGGATCAGACCCGTTTATTTTTTCTTTTATTTGTTTCCAGGACACAACAGTTGTGGATGGAGCTCCAATCTCATGTCCGCTCTGGCTTAGGGCTGCAGCTCCCGGAAAATTATCCTTATATTTGTCAGTCTTCTATGAGATGGGAGATACATCAAGTGTTATGACATATCGTACCTTACGCTTGCACTTCAATATAGAGGTTGGTTCCTGCTATTTGCTGGACATTGATTATGTAGATTGGTTAGTAAAGTTACCAGTTGAGAACAGTCTCACGAATTTGAACAAGTGCCATTAGTTTTATAGTTTATTTCATCCTCTCAGCTAGTGTGTATTGATCAAAATTGAGCAAGCTGTTTTTCCTACATCTTGCTCTTACAAGTGTGCAATATTTTCCTTGCTGTGAAATATCTTATATATCATTTTTATAGGTATTACCATCTTTGGATGTGTCTTTCCAAATCAGTCCCCGTCCATCTAGACTGCGGGAGTTCCTTGTCCGAATGGATGTTATCAATAGGTCTAGCTCAAAAGGCTTTCAGGTTCACCAATTGTCATCTATTGGAAATGAATGGGAGATATCATTGCTCGAACCAACTAAGGTCCTCCCTTCAGATTTTCTACGTGCTGGCCACGCAATTTCATGGTTTCTCAAGCTCAAGGTTAGAAATGGAGCTTTTGCTTGTTCTGTTTACTAATTTAACACAGTCCAACTTCAGCTATCCAGATATATTCCTGCTCTGATATTACTGTTTCAAGGATCTATTTTTAAAAAAATTGACCTATCAAATAGTTGCTTTTGGTTTATATAACGGAATACCTTTCCGTAATCAGAATTGTAGGTCGGTAACTGATCAAGACAGTGCTTCTTCTCTCTGCCCTCCGGAGAAGGCAGACGTCAACTTGCTTAGCGGAAGTGAAATGCTGTTTGATATATACAGCTCTCCCTTGTCTGAATTTCACCATTATGAAAGAGTGCATCAGAGAATATCGGATCAGGTTCATTTATTACCTTGCTGTATTTCTTATTAATTAGGGGAAGTATTTGTCAGTCATCAGAACTGATTATGAATATGACTTATGAGGTTTGTGTGCTTGTAGTGATAATTGAACTATAAACAGTGGCGAGAGGATTAATGGATAGTGTAGTGCTAGATATTTTTGATTGCTCAGTGGTTCAGAAGGGTTTTACGAATTAAATATGTACTACTATTATATTTTTGAGTCTACTTGGCTTGTATATTTATGATTTGGTAATGAATGTTTACAGCCCCTTATTCTGCCTTACTGCTATGCTCAAAAATTGTTTTTTATTTGTATTGATCAGGAGCACGAGGACACGGTTGATTTTATATTGGTATCCAGATCACAAAGTGAGCAGAATAAATGCGCAAATGTTTTCTCACATCACATTTGTCACCGCAGGCAAGGATTCTGTCATGGGAATTATTAACATATGTACACACACGTGTTTTGCTTTTAACAGAGACGATCTTGTTTGTTTCATTTTACAGTGTCAGGACCAGTAACCCAATATGGTGGATAATGGACGGCCCCCAAACTATAAAACATGATTTTAAGGACACCTTCTGTGCGATTCCACTAAGGATGATCGTCCACAATTCCTCCGATGATGTTTTGTCCATTCGCTGTAAACCCTCTGGTTCTGCAGTCAACATGAGCTCATCAGGAAATGCATCTGCATCATCTGGAAATGAAGTAGGCTGGCATGACTTGTCACTGTCGAATGACATTAAAGTCACATCCGATATCCCAGGAACTCGAGTAGTGAAGCCATTGTCGTCTGATACAGTCCCGGCTTTCATTTGGTCAGCTTCAAGTTCTACTCATTTTATACTCGAGCCATTATCTTCTAGGGAAACTCCTCTTGAAATTTCTGTATTCTCACCCGGCACATTTGATCTATCAAACTACACATTGCACTGGAGTCGTTCATCCCAGAGCGATCATGGAGATGAATCGAGAGCTTCATCCGGAACATGCCAGGGCCACCCATTCTACATAACAGTGCTGCAACAAGATTGAGAGCTCGGTGAGAGCTCGGCTCTACGGCTTATATTATTGAGGTATGTATTTGAGTAGAGGCAACCAGCCTGCAGTGACTTTTGTAACTTGTAAATTGTGATGTTCTTGTATTTACACAGAATTAGAAACTTCATAATTTGGAAAAAAAAAATAAAACCAATTTTGACTGGGTAGCAAATAGGATACAAACTTAATTTGTTTCAACCCTTGTGAGACCAAGTACAACCTTGTATCAACCCATTTTGTTGTGTTTTAAGAACAATGAATGTAGACATTTTTATGTCTTAATGCTTGGTTGATATTATTTGTGAGTAATATTTACGCATTATTTGTCTTGCAAATTACCTTTTGTTATATGAAAAGGGGACTTTCTAATTTTTATGATATGTTATATTTGTAGTTTACTCCCTTTATCTCATTTACGTGAAGGTAATGATCAAAAGATT
Organism: Capsicum annuum; assembly: GCF_002878395.1. Classification (NCBI taxonomy): domain Eukaryota; kingdom Viridiplantae; phylum Streptophyta; class Magnoliopsida; order Solanales; family Solanaceae; genus Capsicum; species Capsicum annuum. The sequence goes on along the minus strand of NC_061118.1, from coordinate 37,787,452 downwards.
GTCACTATCATTAATATCGATCTCATTAAACAGAAATTTGTTCAAACATACTGTAATATAAGAAAGACACAATACATAAATCCTTTTAACTTGGCCTCAAATCACATTTATGATCTTCAACTTTGAGTGCACACAAATAGACACTTAAACTTGTATAAAATTGAACAAATAGACACACGTCCGATGTGACATTCTACATGATCAATTCTTGTCCTACATGGAGTCCTACGCGTATTATGTCACATAAGATGTGTGTGTTCAGTTGTTAAATTTTATACAAGTTTAAGCGTTTAGTTGTGCATACCCAGAGTTGAACAAATAGACACACGTCCTATGTGGCATTCTACATGATCAATTCTTGTCCTACATGGAGTCCTACGTGTATTATGTCACATAAGATGTGTGTGTTTAGTTGTTAAATTTTATACAAGTTTAAGCGTTTAGTTTTGCATACCCAAAGTTGGAGGTCACAGATGTGATTTGAGGTCAAGTTAAAGGGCATATTTTTGTATTATGCCTATTAAAAAATGTAGAGGTTTGTCGCTAGAAATTATATTTGATCAAATAAACTCATCCAGTTTCTATAGAATCTATCACTGATACAATCTAAGAAATTTTACAAGATTCTCGATATGTAATCCAACTTCCAAGTATATACAAAGTACAATAAGAAAAAAAAAATATTATAAATTAATCGTAGAGTTTCACGTGTCTTTTTATTTTAAATGCTAATATTTCAAATAGTTTTCGAGTATAGAAACATATCGTCATTTTTAGACAGATAAAAAATAAAAATATGTCACATAAAATAATACTTTCCTAGTAATGAAATTGTTGGTAGCTAAGTGGGGTAGGGTGGGGGGTAATGAATTTGTTGGTAGCTAGGTGGAGTAGGGTGGGGGGTGGGTGGAGTAAATTAATCTAATTAGAGGGCTAATTGCCATTGGGACAATGTAATTAACTTTGAACGTGTTTTGGTCGGCCAATCACACAATCTTGAGTAGACAAATTTTGAATAATACTAAGAAGCCAAATGGTTCATCTAAATTATGATATGGAATATACTTTAATATATAAATTCCATCAACAAGGCATAATGATTCAAATGCAACATTCTTTTCCTTAAAAAATGGGTTGAATGATGTTGATCTCAAATTACAAAATGAGGAAAAATGTTCAATATATATATATTCAAACTTTGGTGAAATTTGTTGTAACACATCTGAATTTTGTGGGAGTTCTATGACCTCTCTGAACTATTTATTAGTGTATTTTAATGATATTTATAAGTTAATAAAAAAATAAAAAATCTTCTAAAAAAATTAATTTAGTACAAATAAATTTCAATAAAATACATTAATAAATAGTCTAGGAGGGTCATAGGACTCCCGGAATTTTTTATTTTTTTTTTTGGG
>NC_061118.1:37730206-37785917 GCF_002878395.1 Capsicum annuum | reverse complement strand
TTGCAATAAATTTCATCAAAGTTTAGGTATATTTGAAAGCATTTTTCCTGAGATATATGTGCAGATTTTTTAAAATAAGGACAATATATAAGTCATTCAACAATGTAGTACTTTCATGATTTAACTAGAGAAATCGCGCGATGATAAAAAAAATGTAAATATTTTTAATAAATAATTAATAACAATAAAAAAAAATCTTTACTAACTAAAAATTTATTTTTGATATAGAACGAAAAGTATCCATTTCAATTGGCTTTTGACTTATGAAATATAAGCAAAATGTCATAAGTTAGAATCTGAACTTATATGTGCTTATAAGCAATTTTTAAATTTACTCTTCAAAAACACTTAAAAGTTATTTTTAACTTAAAAACATTAAAATAAATCAATCTAAATGTCCTATTAAAATTGGCAAAACTATATTAACGGTGAAAAGTCTTTACAACCTTAATAAATGTAATTTTCACCTTTACTCATTTGAAAATGAAGCTGAAACATATATAATATTAATACCTTCAACTTCATTCCAATGAAGTGTATTAATTGATATTTAAATGTCTCAATTATTATTTCATGATGATTAAAAGAAAAAAAACTCTTCACCTCCTTACGTTATTATAATACCAGTAATTTAGAAAGCATTAAAAGTCTCACCAAATTTTACTTTACAAAAGCCTAAAACACACAAAAAAAAAAGTTAAAAAAAAATATCGTTTCTCATTCAAACACATAATTAAAATAATTATAATTGAATGAGTAAAATAAGTGCATTAGTTAATTGTAAGAAAAATTATTTAAAATGAAATGCTGAAAAAAATTGGAGAAAAGAGGAAAAATTAAGGTAAATGAGAACTTGAGGAAGAGAGAAATATAAGGAATCTTATAAAAAGAATAATATTAGGTTAATTAAGGGTAGGAAAAGTGATAGTATATTAACGTAATAGAAGGATAAAAAAGGATATTTAAAAAGTAATTAATTATATTAATTATTACTAACACTAATATGTAATATTTTGCATGCTTCATTGGCCAGCATTAGTATTCATCTTTTTTCCTTAGAATTTTGAGGATTTTTTCTTATTTTTTATTCTGAATTTTTTCAAAAAGAATAGAAAATCTCTTCATTTATTATAATTATCATTTACTACATTCTTAAATTTTCTTTCCTACATTAAATATATATATATATATATATATATATATATATATATATATATATATATGGTAGTAAATTAGACCTTCCAAATGGAAGGTGGCCTACGTTGCAGCACTCATTAGTGCAGTTTACACGCTTAATGCTCATTTATTGATTTGTAATTATTAATACATTAATTTTATTTCATGATTTCTTCTTCTTCTTCTTCTTTTTCTTCGAAGAAGAAGAAGAGACAATTATGAAAAAGTCATGTGTTGTTGTGTTACAAATACTCAGAGGCGGACCCACATGGTGTCTCGAAGGTGAATGTGCACCTGGTAATTTTTTAAAAAAATTGTATATATACGTATATATATCTTACTAAAGTGTTAATATATTTAATTGTACACCCTTAGTAATAAAACTTGTGTGAGTGCACTAGTTTGTAACTCAAATGATGACGCCCTTCTAACCCAACGTCGCGTGTTCGATTCCTCATCGAGTCGCTTGATTTTTTCATTTTACTTCTCCTTTATATACATTTAAATGAAAAAAGATTTTCCCCAATCCCAAGCCTCATATTTCCCCCCATATTCCAATTTTCAACCCGTATTTCCCCAATTCTAAACTCCCTGGACTTCTGGATACTACAATTTACAAATTAATAGTACCCAAACAAATAGAAAAAAGCAATTTTCTATTTGATGCTAATAGGTACACATTTCTTCCTTTCATTTTTTATTTTTTTTTAATTCAAATTTGGGTAATGTTAATTGCTTTTAATATTTACTTGTTGCTTGAAAGTTAGTGCGTAAAATTTATTTATTTCTTGCTTCTATTTAAGTTCATGAGATTTGATTAAAAATAAATAAATAATTATTTTTACTTATATTCTTGATGAATTTTTTATTTTGTAGGAATTTGTTTATTGATTCTTGTGAATTGAAATGGATAGCTATCATTCTCCTCAACCAAGTTCTAGTTTTAAAGACAATTCTCATCGCCTTAGCAAAAACAAAAAAGGGCAAAAAAAGCTTCAAGGTTCACTATATTTAAGCACAAAGTACAAATAAAGCGTAAGATTTAACAAAAAAAGGCATAAAGTAGAAAAAATATAAACATATGTCTAGTTCAAGAATAATAATATAAGCATGAATGATAAATATATGAACACAATTTTTTTATTTTTTTTTATTAAGTGAAATATCAATAGTTTAGTGTTCGTATCTCCAGAAAAGCCCCATTGACAAGGGAAAGCATATCTTATAAATTAGAACCTAAACTGCACATTAAACCAGGTGAGCGATCAACACAAATTTGAATCTTTATTCAGAACCTATGCGCGTCTTTGACAATACTGGTGCACCCCCAGACTTCAAATATTGGGTTCGCCTCTGCAAATACTCACCCTTATTTTATAAAAAGTATAAAGACGAACCGTTTTAAAAATTGAAAACTTTCCTCTCTTCCCTTATTGAAGATACTATGTCGGAGAAGAAGAAGAAGAGACAATTATGAAAAAGTCCTGCATTGTTGTGTTACAAATACTCACCCTTATTTTATAGTAAGTATAAAGACGAACCGTTTTGGAATTGAAAGACATTTTCTTAGTATTTAATTTACTTAAATGTGTGTCATTAATCATCTTTATAAACTTAAAGGAAATTTCTTTCTCATTAATTGAGTCTTTCAATTTGTTTTGTGAAATTTTTTGAGGAAAAATTAACAAAGAAACCTCAAAAAAATTATAAAAAAGATAAATAACATTCCTTGATTCTTAGGCATGCCACATAGGATGAGCTTACAAATAATTTATTAAATAATATATAGATAGATCTTTATATGAAAAAAATATAAAATTAAAAAATACAAAAAAATAAAAAAATTATGCCGACTCTATCGCTTCTCAATATAATAGACGTACAATTCATAGAGTAAACATGTTAACAACATGTAATCATCTACTTTAGAAGGTGAAGAGCAAAATATTTATTCTTATAATTATAATGATTAAAAATAAATCAGATAATACACTATTTCTCAAAGTTAAAAAGAAAGAAGAAAAAGAAACAAATAAAACATAAAGGCTTCTTTTTTATGTATATAATTTTTAAAAAAACAAATTAGATAAATACACTATTTTTTAAAAATTAAAAAAGAAAAAAAAAAAGAAATGAACAAAACATAAATGGTTCTTTTTCCTGTATATAAAAATTTTCATAATTACCTCACGTTTATAAAAATTTTAGAATTAATTACCTCATTTTTCTCCTTCGCCTCCATGTTCCTTTATATTTCTCAATTTTTTTGTCATGCATATTTATTGATAGTCCTAAAACTTAATCATAACTAAGACCAAATAACAAATATATTTCAATTATTAAAATTTATTTAGCTATCGGTGGATGTTGGTTGCTTCGTATTGCTTTACATGTGATTAATGAAAATAAGCTAGTCACCTAAAAAAAAATAATTATAAATTAAGAAACTTAATTAATAATTAGTAAATTTCCAACTAAAAATTATTCATTTGAACCAAAAGGAATTATATATTTAAAAATTGAACTTAAGAGGCATTTTATATAGATATAGAAATAAGACAATACACATATTATTATATTTTAATCATTAATTAAAAAATAAAAAGAAAGATGAAACCAATGCATAATTGTCCAAGCTCTTGCCGATATCCACTTCCACACGCCTTTCACCATTTAAGAGCATCTTCTTCTTTTCCAAGTGAAATAATAACATAAATATCATAGTGAAATGAAGGATAACCTTAGGTAAAATCGCATGAAATAAAATATATGAACTTCATTAAAAAGAAAAATGAAATGAATACATTAATGTCTCGGTATGTACTTCCACATGCCTAAAACAATCAATTATAAATTAAAAAATATAATTGATAATTAGCAAATTTCCAACTACAAAGTTATTCATTTAACCAAAAGAAATTATAGACTTAAAAAATTGAACTTAAGAGGCATCATATATAGATATAGAAATAATACAATACACATATTATTATATTTTTAAACATTAGTTGAAAAATAAAAAGAAAGCTGAAATCAAATGTTTGAGCTCTTGTCGATATCCACTTTCATAAGTCTTTCACCATTTAAGAGCATCTTCTTTTTTTTTTTTCAAATGAAATAAAAACATAAACATCATAGTGAAAATGAATGATAACCTTGGATAAAATCGCATGAAATAAAATATATGAACGTCTATAGAGAAAAAAACAGAATGAATACATAAATGTCTCGATATCTACTTTCACAAACCTATCACCATTCAAAAGTCTTCTTCTTCTTTTCAAGACAAACAAAAATATGAATATAATAGTGAAAATGAAAGGTAACCTTGGATAGCATCTCATGAAACAAAAAATATGAATTTATATACATAAAAATAAAGAAATACCATAAGGTATCATTAATTTTTGTATTAAATATTTAGGGGTTATAAATATAAAATCATGAATAGCTTGAGAGTTACAAATATTATTAGTAGAAATTAAATAGATGAGTTACCTCAAACATTTTTTTCTTTTATTACATAATAAATAGAGTTTAAATTTGGTGACTTTTGATTTTTCTTTAAACACACAAATATTTAAAATAAGAAGAAAACTCAATAAATATCTAAAAAAAAAACACAAAAAGAATAAATAGGTTTGGAGGCTTCTAAGACATGCCACATAGGATTGACTATTGATCTCTTTTATATATAGAGAGAGATTTGCTCAGTATAAGTTTAGTTGAAACTCATAAAATAATTTCATTTAAGTTCATTGATATTTTCTTTTTATAAAACGAATTAAATCTCAACTTGGTGAGTCTATGATGAACGGTTGACACTAGTCCTACTTTGTTTCTATGAATCGAGGAGAAAAGGGGCGATCTTGAGCGACCGATCCAATAGAACAACTCAACAACAACATATCCAGTGTATTTTGGGGAAGGTAAAATGTACGTAGTTCATACCACTACCTCAGATGAAGTAGTGAGGTTGTTTTCGATATAAAGGGCAGTCCGGTGCACTAAAGCTCCTGCTATGTGCAGGGTTCGGGGAAGGGCCCCACAACAAGAGTGCATTGTACGCAGCCTTACCTTACATTTCTGTCAGAGGCTTTTTCAAGGCTTGCACCCATAACCTCCCAATCACATGACAGCAAAAAAATATCGTTAACCTCTTCATGTTCGTTCCAAGGTGAAAGAATCCCCTTCATTATATGATTTTGTCTTCATTTAGGACTTTTGCATAGCTCAGCATAAGTCGGAATTACTCGTCGATTCTAAAACTAAACTTTTTCTCCACTCGTCATAATTTCTGAAGGAATTAAGTTATACAAGTACGACATAACTTGTCATTTGTAAAACATAAATTGTGATACATTATACAAAAATATAAATTCATATTGAGTGAAATTCTTTTTGTTATTTCTATATCAAGTGTATTTTCGACTATTTTATTTAAAGTGTTGAAGGATAAAAATTAAAATTCACCCCAAAAATGAGATATTTGTGACTTGTGAGAATGACCCTCTACAAATTTAATTCAATTTGAATTTTTTTTACACGTGTCACATAAATAAACTTACTCGTTTTCTATATACACAAAATAATATAAACAGAATCTTTATTTTTAATTTTTATAATCATAGCCATCAATAATAAGTTGTTCTAGAAAACAACCCTTATTTCCAGGAAATTTCTTACCTTATATTAGTTGCTTACTTTTATTTATTCTTAATCCTTAAGTTGAAAAAAAAATTAAAATAATCATATACCATTTGACAAAACGCGTAAACATTTCATCAAATGTGATAAGAACATTATTTATGACTCAACTCTCAATATCTTTTACCAAAAAAAAAAAAAAAAAAAAAAATATACTCTCAATATCCGTTTTAATTTACGTGATATTATTTTTTATTTCGTGTGAAAATAATAAAACATTTTATAGACTTATATAGTGGTGGAGTCAAAATTTTTCCTAAGGAGATTTAAAATCGAAAGAAGTAGGCACACGAATTAGCTGAAGGTGGTTCAACATCGATTATATATACATAAAGAATTAATCATGTATAAATAATATAATTTTCCAACAAAAAAATTTTAGATGAACCCCCTAACTATAAGATAGCTCCGCCCCTTATCACATAAATATTATGACATATTTTAGTCAGGGGTGGAGATGTAGGGTATTAAGTGCAAGTTTTGAATGCGAGATTCCATTAAATGTATAAAAAAATAAAATTTTGTATTCTCTCTAGTTTTATCCACAATTTTTAAAAGTCTAGTATTATATAAACATATATTTAAGATATGAATCTCAAATTTATTTATTTTTTTCATGTCGAATGACACTATCACATAAATTAGAGACAAAAATATATATTGGGAAAATACTCTGTTTCCACCTTGAATTATACACGAAATTGCTGAGACACATCCGAATTTTAGGAGGGTCCTATTACTCCCTGGACTAATTAAAAATGCATTTTTGGCAATATTAGTGCCTACATGGCACATCAGTGAATCAACACACTGAAGGTCCACGTAGGCACACGTATATGCCACATAGATATTAAGATTTTCAAAAATACAGTTTTAATTAGTTCGAGGTAATAAGATCTTCCTAAAATTTAAATGTGTCTCAATAATTTCGTATATAGTTTAGGATGAAAACAGTTCATTTTCTCAAATATATTTGATACATTCCTCCCCTTTATTCCTAAATCTTAAACTAATTTTTTTGACATCTTCTCCACTTCTTTCTTTATCCCATCTTCCCCACCACCCAACTATATTTATCTACATATTATATGTGTCATTATTTGATTTGGAGTTTATGTGATTATACATAATTTCATCAAAAAAAAATAAAAAAAAATAGTATAATATTCTTTTTAGAACATACTAAAAAAGAAATTATATGACATACACACGAGGAGAAATAAAATATTATTTTCCTCCTTGTATAATTAGGTTTAGCAATTAGCACATGAATATTTTTTTCTAGATAAAGGAAATAAAACTATATATGGTAACTTAGAAGTTAGAATTCTTTTCCTAAAATTTAGTAACTTCTCCTATACATAAATAACAAACTCTTTTTTCTCATTAATTCACCCTATGTTGGTCGGGTGCGTGTCGGATACTACAAATATAGTACATTTTTTGAAGGAATCAACACAGATACTACAAATATAACGTATTTTTGAAGAATTCGATACAGATACCAGTATTTTTGACGAGATCGAACAACACCAAATACATCTCGAGAATAAGAATCTCTACATTTCTCTCTCAGTTAATAATAGGAAAAATAACATAAACATACACCTTAACTTATCATATTTACACAAATTCTCACTCTTACAAAGTAATTGCATAAATCCATGTATCTTTGTCGGATGTATTGAGAGCTAATTATGTATCTCGATAGACCTAAAAAAATAAAAAAAAATATCGGGAGCTAATTATGTATCTTCGTTGAATGTACTATATATTTCGATAGACCCAAAATCGAAATTTTCAGTAATTATGTAAAATATCGAGATTTTCTGTAAATAAGCTCAAAATTATCGGTATTTGTGTTGTTTATCCCTATAATAAGATATTATTATTATTAGCATTTTATATTCTAAAAGAACATTTGACTTTTCTATAGTAGTATTCCTTATACAGTTATACTATATATTTTTACCAAGTCTTGTTTATAGTTAGTTGAATTAGACGACCTATTTGACTAGTCTTCTTTTTCTTCCCATTATATTCCAACAACAACTACTATATTTTCATCAAACTTTCATTTTCATATTTCATATTGTATTGTTTTTGTTCTAGTTCTACCAAATAATATAATATCAATAGTTTCGAGTTCTTGATCATTAAAACATGAATGATCTTTTCTCAGGATCGTTCTCTCGTTACAGAGAGAACGATCAAGATTCTCATAGCATTGAGATGGGAGGAGACACAGGAGGTGTCAATCTTGACAAGTTTTTCGAAGATGTTGAGGTTATCAAAGACGAGCTGAAAGGCCTCGAAAAGCTCTATGCAGAGCTACAAAATGCTAATGAGAAGAGTAAGACACTTCACAACGCGAAAGCTGTGAAAGAAATGAGGTCAAAAATGGATGATGATGTTAACTTGGCCTTGAAAAAGGCCAAGTTTATTAAAGTTCGTTTGGAAGCGTTGGATAGGTCCAACGCTTCCAATAGGAGCCTCCCCGGTTGTGGACCGGGGAGTTCCTCTGATAGGACGAGGACATCTGTTGTTAGTGGATTGAGAAAGAAACTACAAGAATCTATGAATCAGTTTAATGAGCTGAGGCAAAAGATGGCTTCTGAATATAGAGAAACAGTTGAAAGAAGATATTATACTGTTACTGGTGAAAAACCTGATGAACAAGTTCTTGATACACTCATATCTACTGGTAAATTTTATGATCTTTATTTCGAATAGATAGTTTATAGTATTATCTTGTGGTTGTTTTGTTTCCTGTATTAGCGAGCAGTGTGTTATCCCATTTTGTTGCGTGTTTTTATGATTTTTGTTTGGTATGCTGTTATGTATCCTGAGTCCGGGGTCTTATCGGAAAAAGCCTCTCTACTTCATCTGAGGTGGTGGTATGGTCTGCGTATACTTTACCCTCCCCAGACTCCACTATGTGGGAATACGCTGGGTATGTTGTTGTTGTTGTTTGATCTTTGTTTCAAGAAACTCGAAGATTGTATGTTCGAATTGCATATTAGAGGGTTGGTGGGTAGGAGTTCAGCCGTTATAGTAGGGGAAGAATGCTTTGTTTGTATCTGTTCCTGCTGGAGTTTCTTGTTCGTGGTGTTTCGGTGATAGTCTACGATTTCGGATAGATAGTTTATAGTAGTATCTTGTGGGAACGGTGCCTTATTTCCTTTATTATCTAGCAGTGTGTTATTCCACCTTCTTGGTGTTATTTGTTTGGTATGTCGTTATATGTCCTGAGCCGGGGGTCTATCAGAAACAACCTCTCTACTTCATCTGAGGTAGCGGTATGGACTGCGTACGCTTTACCCTCCCCAGAACCCAATATGTGGGAATACACTGTGTATGTTGTTGTTGTTGTTGCTTTATATGCACAGTACAATTTTCCGACAGGTGCCTTCATTGTATATGGCTCCATCCTTGGGATCAAACCTTAAGGAATGGAGTCTCAGGAAGTGTTTTACCCCTAAGTAGTTCTTTCCGATGTAAATTTAGATTAATCAAGCTCCAACACGAATATCTTATCTGGCATTGTGTCTTAGACCGAGTACCTCGATGCATCATTTAGCGTTTTAACTCATTGGATCAAGTCAACAAATGAGTCATAACAGAACGAATCACTTGTTTTTGTCTCGACAGGTCAAAGCGAGACATTCTTACAAAAGGCAATACAAGAACAAGGACGAGGTCAAGTGATGGACACGATAATGGAGATTCAAGAAAGGCATGAAGCTGTAAAGGAGATCGAGAGAAACTTGAAAGAACTTCATCAAGTGTTCCTCGACATGGCGGTTTTAGTAGAATCTCAAGGTGAACAACTAGATGACATTGAGAGTCAAGTGAATAGAGCTAACTCATTTGTTAGAGGGGGTGCTCAACAATTGCAAGTAGCAAGAAAACACCAAAAGAATACAAGAAAATGGACTTGTTTTGCCATCATTCTTTTGCTTATCATCATCTTGATAGTTGTTCTTTCCATTCAGCCATGGAAGAAATGAGTGGGTGGCGTATGTTGCTCGGACTCTTCAGAAATGACATCGGGTGCGTGTTGGACTCTTCAGAAGTAGTGCGTTTTTGGAGGATCCAACAGGAGCCCGACAGCATTTCTGGAGAGTGCAAGCAAATGGTGGGAAGGTCTTTTGGTTTAGTTGGGTGGAGTACGTTGCTCGGACTCTTCAAAAATGACATCGGGTGCGTGTCGGAACCTTCAAAAGTAGTGCGTTTCTGGAGGATCCAACACGGGTGCGGCAACATTTCTGGAGAGTCCGAGTAACTGGTGGAAAGGTCTTTGGTTTAGTTGGGTGGAGTACGTTGCTCGGACTCTTCAAAAATGACATCGGATGCGTGTCGGATCCTTTAAAAATAGTGCATTTCTGGAGGATCCAACATGGGTACGGCAATATTTCCGGAGAGTCCGAGCAACTGGTCGACGGACCCCTTTTAATTTTTTCTTTTGAATGTTTTATAGTTTATTATTTTAGTCATGCTTATTTTTTTGTGTATTTTGGGATATTTTTCTTAATGGGGGTTCCAGTGTGTTATTCTATTTGGGATTCTTTATTGTAATTATTGATGTTTTTAGAGTATATTTTTTTTGTTGTGACATATTTATTTGTTTGGTTATTCTCATTTGGATTTAAGTTATTCTTTTTCTTGTTTATGTTGGGTTTGTTCTAAATTGATGCTTCTTGACCTTTTAGTTTATATTGGTCTAATAAAGTTTAGTTCTCATAATTCAAACTTTTGACTATTTGTCTAAAATTTTGTTCCAGTAGTTCAAACTTCTGACCACTAAGCTAAAATTTAGTTCTAGTAATTTAAATTTTAGACCATTGGTCTAAAAGCGCAGCCCGGCGCGGCGCACTGAGCTCCCGCGATGTGTGGGGTGTGGGGGAAGGGCCAAGCAGCAAGGGTCTATTGTACACAGCTTACACAGCCTTACCCTGCATTTTTGCAAGAGGCTGTTTCCAGTGGCGGAGCCAAGATTTTCACTAAGGGATTTCAGAAGTGAACATACAAACTAACTGAAAGGGTTCAACATCTGCAATAAATGCATAAAAACTAAGTTTGACCATGCATAAATAGTATAATTTTCCGTCGATTGGTCCAAAGTTGGCTCCGCCCCTGGCTGTTTCCACAGCTCGAACGCATGTTACATGGAGTCAACTTTATCAATTACGACAAGGCTCCCTTCCCCACCGGTCTAATTGTTTTAATTCAAACATCAGCAATAAGCCAAAAGTTTGAACTACTATAAGTTCAACAATAAGTAGTTGAATATATGAGCATTGAGCTTCCTGTACTGCTCCGCCATCTTTATGTCGGTGATCAGGATATCATCACCTAATAAAGCGTAATCAGCAAAAGGGGTCGTACTCGTTGGGTATGCATATTTTGTTGCCAACCGCACTATATAGTGGTGGGACAAAGCAAATAGGGACCAAGATCAGCATATCATCACCTAATAAAGCGTAATCAGCAAAAGGGGTTGTACCCGTTGGGTATGCATATTTTGCTGCCAACCGCACTATATAGTGGTTGGACAAAGCAAATAGGGACCAAGATCAGTAGTAACCTAACGGCTGCCCATTTAAGAAGGCAATCTCACTCACTCTCTTAACCATCGGAGGGACGATTAAGAAAGTGTTGAGACCCAGAGAACTGTTGACTGCTTGTCTAGCCTATGCTTTGCAAGCCTACATAGGGTACAAGATCGAAAAGAATGCATTGGATGGATGCCCGGGCATTGTCACAAAGAGTTACCTCTGTTGATGAGTTATATATTACAATCAAAATACAATATTTGTTAACTATGCATTTGAAGAAAATGTACAGGCAATGTAGTAACACAGGTTACCTGCATTAAGTTAACGTTCCAAAAAGACGCGGAGGGGCTGCAAGAAGGTTACATCAGTTGGAAAAAGCACGTATCCGATGCACATAAAACTCTACACAGTACACATCTCTTCAAATTGCTGATTATGTTATGAACTGATACTAGAGAGTATATCATCGTCCTCAGAATCATTTCCAGGACTTGTTTCGAATACTGGCGGAGAAGATACTGGAGCTCTCTGCGCAGCCACATTTAGTCGCAAGGGTCGTCCTTCAACATCCTAATCGCATTATAAGAAACCGTTAGAAACAAGGAATATGTCGAGTTGTCCCTAAGATACTTCATCGCTACCTATCCTTACCACTTCATTCATGGTATCGAGTGCATTGTTCATTTCTTCAGCTGAAGAAAATGTAATGAAACCAAAACCTCGAGATCTTCCTGAGCCCCTGTCGTAGATGACTTTTGCACTCATGAATCCTGGCTGGTCAGCGAAAGCGTCTCTCAGGCCTTGAGAAGTGAGATTCCAGCTAAGATTCGAAACGTATAGTTTGTGAGGGCTGTCTACAAAACCTTGATAAGTGCTTCTCATCTTTGCGCTCATTACTTCCCTTTCACCTCCTCTCGGAACCTCGGGGAAGTTCACCTTCACCGTACGACCTCCAACTTGCTATTAAACATTTCATCGGAAAGCAAAAGGAAAGAGAAAAAAAGACATTCAATAACCGTTCAAGTAAATCAACACGACAAACTAATTGATGATCATCTGGATATTGAACTTTTTGGTCTATCCAAGGTATCAATTGGCTTCTCTACTTCCTTTTAAGTATCACGTAAAGCAGTTTGTGTTCTCCGTGTGAGATTTTCCTACGCGTCGAGGAAAGGATATGGGATTTCTCGCATCATAGAATGCAATTACCATCTCCTATGCCAGAATCACGAGAAGAGTTTACAATCTTTTCTATGATGTTCGAGCTGTGAACATCGGCTGCTATCTATGCGTATTTCAGAGGGTTTAGAAAGCTTCAAAAAGCATTCAGTAAACTTGAAGTAATTACGCCTCACATGGCCCAATTGTTAGTTTTGTGAAACCTGGCTATCGATATTTATTCAAATGTCTTACAAGGCTCGATAACTAGTATGGTTGAAACTTGAATTTCAATCATTTATTCACCACTTTTTCTCCGAAAGATGAAACGAAACAATTTTGGCTCATAGAAGATAAAGACACTAAGAAACATAGAGGACTCATGAAACAAATTGCACAAAAAAGAACTCCATCTTGCAGTTATTATATGATTTAGGAAATGATAATAACTTTACCATTCAAATTGCAGTAGTAGGAAAATGATGGGATAAAATACATTTCCAAAGAGATGTGTAGATAACAAAATCCTATATTTAGGGGTAAGCATCCTAAACTCAAAGGCAAGTTTTACACAGTGGTGTTTAGACCAGGTATGTTGTACGGGGCGGAGTATCGGCGAGTCAAGAACTCTCACATTCAAAAGATGAAGGTGGCAGATATGAGAATGCTACGATGGATGTGTGGGTTTACTAGGAAAGATAGGATTAGAAATGAGGTTATTTGAGATAAGGTGGTAATGGCTTCGGTGGAAGTCAAGATACGGGAAGCAAGGTTGAGATGGTTCAGACATGTGATGAGGAGGCGCCCGGATGTGCCAGTGCGAAGGTGTGAAAATTTGGCTAGGTATGAATTCAAGCGAGGTAGAGGTAGACCGGAGAAATATTGGAAGGAGGTGATTAGACATAACATGGAGCAGCTTCAGCTTACTGAGGACATGACCCTAGATAGGTAGGTGTAGAGGATGTGAATTAGGGTAGACGGTTAGTAGAAAGGAGGTCTTTGTTTTGTTATCCGTGCTAGTCTTGTTTCAGAGTGTGTTATCGTTTATCGTAATACTTGGTGATAGTCTTATTTATGTTATTATTTCGCCTGTTAACACCTATTGTTTCTCGTTCCTTTACTATTTCTTTTCTACATTGTTTTTGTCTTGACCCGGGGGTCTATCGGACACAACCTCTCTATCTCACCATTGAGGTAGTGGTATGTACTGCATACATTTACACTCCCAGACCCCACTTTGTGGGAGTATACTGGATATGTTGTTGTTGTTGTAGGTGAGCATCCCGGCAGGCCACGTGAAGGACAGCAAGAAAGGGGTGTGATACCTCCCTTGATGCTCCTTCCAAGATCGGTAAACAAAACAAACTCTTAACCATATTGATGTTTGCTTACTGCGACAGAGACATCAGTTCGAAATAGGTGACTAACGCAAAATCTGAATCATATTGTTAACGAATAACTATCAAAATTCAACATGTGTTCGGTATTTTCATATTCTGGTTTTGCAGATGAATTAAGCGAACTAATAAGCTGATGCAAAGCATACAAGAAAAGAGACATTGCTAGTAAATGATGAGAAAACCGCTAAACTTACAGATCGATCAAACAACCGAATTGCCTCCTTTGCTTCTTCGACACTTCCCATTGTAACAAATGCAAATCCACGACTCCGATCTGTAACTCTATCATAAACGACCTACAAATCCATTGAAGAAAAAGCAATATAAGTCACCCTGTATCTTATACTCCAAAAGCAGAAAAAAGTATACGACATCTATCAAAATTGAACTTATGTACAAACATACGAGCAACTTAGAAATCATGAGCGAGATTTGAACTGCAGCTACACAAAATGCTGTTATGGTAATAATCCATCATATATAAGTATCTATAACCACTTCGATATGAAGATAAGAATCGCCTATACGTTATTCCACATGATTTTGAAGATTGAAGTACCCCATCAGCATCAGTCTCGCCAATCGCAACAGATCAATGTTGTCTTACTTAAGCTATGAATTGCTAATTAGTAAGGGTTTGTTCATTATGAGCAAGAGCACTCCATAAGCATCTCGAGTCATACCAAAGGCCAGCTCAAGGGACATTTATCGTACCTATCTCAATTATCAACGTTAGAATACATTGTCTTCGATAAAACAACACATTCAACGATATGTTTTATTATTTGAGTTTGTGAGCACAACTATGTGCATCCCATGATTCTTGTCTCTTAACTTGTTTTCCATTGTCCGTGGGCTTACGCAGCCAATGGCAGAGCCCCAGAAATTTACGCAAGGGGATTCGAAAAATACTTAAAGTTCACACTTTGGATTTGAGTCTGTTCCCCTAAAGTAATTTTTGAACATCCTTTATCACCTACCCTAGAATCTTCCTTTTATGTCAGGCATTCAACAGTTTATATACAACAAACAAGAGATAAGGCACTATTATCCACTGAACTATAGCCAAAGTTGCTACGACACACCTTAACTTCACTGGGGTCCTATAACCTCCCTAAACTCAATTTTACTGTATATTGTCCACCTTTTGTGTTTACTCAACATTAGCAACTAAGTACTCCAAATTTGATAATGCACATCTAGGCACTTCAACTAATCTCCACTGTATCAACTGAACACTCCAACTTAAAAAATGATCGTCTAGAGAACTCCAAAAATTTATGTGCCACATCAACGTCAGGTGTCTAGTGTCTATGAGGCACAGTGAAGACGATTTCACGTGTCTAAATGTGCATTACCAAAGTTGGAGCGTTTGCTTGTCAGTCGAGGCCTAGTTTGAGAGCCTATCTATGTATTATGGGATAGAGAAATCATCACATAGCATTCAAAAAAAGACAGTAACAACAACAAGAGATAAGGCACTATTTATCCCCGAACTATAGCCAAGTTTGCTACAGCACACCTTTACTTCACGGAGATCCTATTACCCCTAAACTCAATTTTACTGTATTATAGTCCACCTTTTGTACTTATGTGGCACCTTTTAGGATGCACCTTAATTGCAAATTTTTTGGGGCCACGTAAGCACAAAAGGTGGACAATAATACAATAAAATTCAGTTAAGGGGGTAATGGGAATGTGCGTCATAGCAACTTTGACTATAGTTCGGGGTAATAGTGCTTTATCTCCAACAATAAAATAATGCGATAACCAAAGCACAGTAACAGAAAAAAGAAACAGACCTCAACATTAGCAACTTGACCAGCTTCAGTAAAGATTTCAGATAATTGAGAAGGTGTCATTGAAAATGGTAAATTACCCACATACAATCTACCATCTTCAATTGACTTTGGCTCATCAACAACACCTCCACCATCTCCTTCTTTCTCCTCCTCATCTTCTTCTTCTTCACTCTCCTCTTCCAGTGACAATGCAGCTTCATCAGCTCCATCAGACAATGCAGAAGCAGAAAAAGGAGCAGTTCGATGCACTATAGCTCCTGCTATGCACGGGGTTCGACGAAGGATCGGATCACAAGAATCTATCGCACGCAGCTGTAATCTTGAAGATGTATTGAAGGAAGACAAAATGGGAGAAATAGGCAAGTGGGGTTTGGTTTTCTTGAGTTTTATGGAGGGAAAGAATGCAACTTCCTCAGAAAATGCTGCTGTGCACGAGGTTCGAGGAAGGGTCGGACCACAGGAATCTACTGCACGCACCCATAATCTTGAAGACCGATTGAAGGAAGACAAAATGGGAGAAATAGACAAATGGGGTTTGGTTTTCTTGAGTTTTATGGAGGGAAAGAATGCAAGTTCCTCAGAAAATCCTGCTGTGCACGAGGTTCGAGGAAGGGTCGGACCATAAGAATCTATCATACGCAGCTGTAATCTTGAAGATGGTTTCAGTGAAGACAAAATGGGAGAAATAGGCAAATGGGGTTTGGTTTTCTTGGATTTTATGGGAGTACATAATGCAAGTTCCTCAGAAAAAAGCACAGTTCCATGCACTAAAGCTCCCGCCATGCACGACGTATTCTTGAAGTTGTTAGTAGCTAAAGAAATGTGATTGGAAGTGATGAAGTGAAGAAGATGTAGAAAAGGAAGAAACTGACATATTTTTGTAGTAAAGAAGCGAAGATAAAAAGATGAGGTTTTGATTTTATGGATTTTTTGGTGGATAAGACAAGACAGTCATGGGGTTCACTTCACTATGATTTTTTTTTGTTTTCAAGCGTGATGTCCGATATCAATATTGGAGTCTGAATAATTCAAAATCATATGACAAATAGTGGCGGAGCCACATGTTCTCGAGGGGCGTTAAAGAAAAGAATGATTTCTTTCTCTTGTAATCTGTTTGAAGAAAAACATGACTTTTTTTTTTTTGGCAGTTCTTTAATTTTAACTTTTCACGTGTATGTTTTTATTTTTGATAATTTTTTAATTTTAACTTTCCATGTCATATGTTTGAGACTCCGAGATTAAAAAGTATTTTATTACATTTGACATAACTTTAACTTTAAATCACAAGATTCAAAAGTCAAGTCATTCTTTTTAAAACAGAATGAGTATTGCGTTGTTAGGTGAAAATAGTTTTTTTTCCGTGCCAAAATTCAAACTTAATAGCTCTGATCAAGGGTGAAGGAACTATATCCATTCTATGTTAATAATAATAATAATAATAGAAATTTTTTAAATTTATTCATTTTAATATATTAAGGAAAAAATAAACTTTTTTCTACCTTATCCTTAAAATTAACCATATATTCACTTTAAATCATTTGGCAAATTTATTAAAGAATATAGAGTTAACGTGATTCATTATTATTTTACCATACGTGGTCTAAAGTTGGCATAAAACAGCATTTACAAGTTTTTATTCGGCTCCAATCCCAATGTGGTTATCAGACAGCGAGTGTGAAACCAAGAAGGAAAGATTAATGTGCTTCAAAATGCATGATATACATTACCAATATACAAAATACTGTATAAACATTCAACTTATCCCAGTCTGGATACACACCAATTTGCACATTATTTGGATCAAAGTTCAGTTACATATATCACAGTATTTTCACAAACCAACATTACAAAACAGTAATCCAAACAAACTGCAACATCAAAGACCCGATCGACAGGGTCATCATCGTCGTCATCATATCCAGAAACAAGTTTATTTATCCTACAAGTGCTGAAAATTAAATAGCATTAAGGCTTTAGCGCCCTCTTACCATCCACGTTGCTTTGATAGCAATCGAACTTAACTTGACAGCGAGAACGATGCTTGATAGCAATTGAACGATAGAGGCAGCTGCGTTAATGCTGAGCCAAGGATGAACTGCCCATGATAGCCAAGGATGATCCGCCAATTTGCAAGCAACAAAATGCGTATGCATGCATTAGGTTGCAGCACGGATGAGGCCAGGCTCTAAGTCGTGACACCTGACCTCGTTCTCAAGCCAAGGCTATCAAACTTTGAGGTTGCAACAGCTATCTGCTGTTCCAACCCACTTATCGGTCATGAGAATGCCGAGTCCAGTATTCATCATGTCTGGTATTGCCTGAACCTGAAGCGGCCTCAGGTTCTGGAATGGAAAAGGATCAAGATTTCCACTAGAGTACATGTTAGTGACCCCAGACGACTCGTAGAATCTGCTGTTGATTGTTTCTTTCGGTGAGCTCAAATTGCTGCTATCAGACTGCAGCACTTCAGAATTTTGGGATCCGGTGGGGTAAAAGTTTTGAACATCGCTTGCCCTGAATGTATCGTTGGTTTTTCCATCCTTCATAGTTCCATTCATGTTCCTTGTGTTCAAGAAGCGGCCACCACAGCCCCTAGGACGGCGCAAAGCATGGAGATGGCGAGAGAGATGCAAGTATGGCTGCAAGCATTAAGCAGTGCAAAACTCAGCAACCACAGATTGAACAGAAGACATGCTTTTGACGAAAAGCGAAAAGATGAAAATCAGAATGTCATCTATGACCGCAAACTTAGGAACTGCTCTTCAATCAAAGACTTCCTTTGATAATTGTTCATATCGTGCATATTATCAATGGTGGTTATTTTGGATTGTTTATTATTCGTGGTGGTCTTACAAGTTAAAAAAGTTGATGATGATCAAATAAAATATCATCCTGATATGTAGTAGATCTACTGTCCATGATCATTGAAATGAAACTGTACCTTGCGTGGTTTAAGAGCTTTTTTCTCCATCTCCTTAGCCCGAGACTTTCGACGCCTAAGTATTCCATGATACTGCTTAGCATTTACGAATATTGGACCTTCATCAGAGGCCAAATTAAGTGGTAGCATAATGCGGCCCTGCAAAATTTATGAAGGGAAATTATATGAATATCAGAGCCTCGAAAGTCGAAATCATCCAGCCTGGAGTCCGGTACAATATGTAGAGTAAGGGAGAGATTTCAAGAAATGCAGCACAGAAGAGTAAAGAATAAATTACGCTACAAATGCCAACTATATCGACGAGGTATAAGGTCTATGGCTTTTTATCAGAAGCCATACATTTCTCGTTACTGCATATATTCCAATGTTATGTATTAATTCAAAAATTTTCAGGTTCCACCTTTCATTTGTTATTCCATAATTGTGGCTAATATTGAAACTTATACTACCGATCCTCTAATTAATCCAGGAAAGTAAGTTCAAGCTGTTTACAAGTTACCCTTCCGATGTTCTCAAGAACTGTGAAATTTTCCTCTGAGATATTTTTATCCTTTCACCATTTCTCCATTTATAACTTTGATGCAACGAGCGAGGATTCCTGGTCTCTTCTCCTTCACTCCTTTGCTAATTAATATAAGAATACCTTCATTTAGAAGATATCTCAAATGATATTATCGAAAGCAACCAGCTAAGCATTACAAGGTTACGATGCAAATCAAGATACCATTTGAACAGCAAGGCACAACATATTATACTCCTCTTATCATAGAGAAATTTCACCGAGTATGTGGTCGTCATCCTTGTTGTTGTTGTTGTCATAGAGAAATGATAATCTAGTAAGAAACTCGGTTGTTGTTTATTCAACTTTGATCTTTATTCAAAGTCAAAATCACAGTGGCGGGGCAATGATACTGTGAAGACTTTGAACAGCCCATACGAGAGTAATATAATTCCGTCTAGTATTCAGTATCTGTGACACACAACGCATTACATGATCATTTTCCTAGCGTTATACCACAAACAATTGCAAAAATATGACTATTGTAAGGAGAGAGCTCACTGGGCACTAAAGAAGAGTCATTAACAAACACGAATGTGATTCCAATGATATTTTTATTTGCAAAATAAATCATTCTTTCAATTGTTTTGACGATAAACGCTGGATTAGTAATCCTTTTTAGAAATCGAATGGATTCGGTCTTATACATACGCGAGGAAGGTAATCAAAAAAGAAAGAAGTTCTACCCCAACTAAAATAGGTGCCTAGCAGACTACTCTTTACTTTACTACGAAAGGTAAGTGTGTTTCCTTTTTTCTCTTTGATGACCGAGAAATCCGTCTGGAACCAACCGCGGTCTTTGAAACTCGAGTAGTGGGTGCACTCCCCTCTATTTTTTTCCACTTAGATAGGCTTAGATAGAGTGGCTCAGAGCTCACAAGTTCCTCAACCTTTGCCACTTGAACTAAACCCTTGGGCAAAGGATGTTTTCCAACAGTGGGGAAATGAATCATGCAAGTAGATGTGTCGGTAAACATCTGCCATCAGGGCAACAGCATTATATACTGCTACAGACCCTTAGTAAAAGGAGAAAGTACGAGATTTGAGGACATTACGTTGCTTTGAGTAATCGTACTACAATTAGATGCTGTCTTTATCAATCAATCGATCCAACTAACTTGCATACTCAACGGGCATAAATCAAGATTTCTTGAACATGCTTGTCTTTTCAACAAAAATTTCCAATCTTCTTTTGGATGAAAGAGAAAGAATGGTTTCGGAGACTTTTCCAAATCAACCACATTAAAATCCAACTCAGCTCCTCACATATGATGTGGTAAAACAAAATTTACACAATATTATCAATGACGGAAACATGATAATATAAGCTGCCAAAAGTTAATATTGGTTGTCATTGCTGTTTGAAAATATTTAGAAGACTTATAAAGCTGAAGTTTGTTATCACTTATCATAGTAAGTTGTGCAGCAACGTCTACGGTAACGCTGTCATATCGTTTTTCGGAGCAAGTAACTAATTCCAGAGAAAGCATATTACGTAACTCTAGTGATAGGAAAGTGATGCTATCAGAAAGTAGTAGTACCGAGAGTTGAGGACTGTAAGCTGAAAATAACCCGACACATTGCTCTCCATAAGGATATTTTGCAGAAATCTGCACCATTTAAAAGCACATTACGTAAACAGAACGAATAAGGACATACATTGATTTATCGAAGACATATAGGCTTTCATGATGAAAAAAATTACCAGCGACTGACCAAAACCTAGCTCAAAGTGACCTCGGTAGTCCATATTAGCTGCACGAACAGAAGTAGCAGTCTGAATGTTTGAAAGTTTTTGCCCATTTGCTGAAGATTTGCAATCCCCTGAAGGAGAAACTACATAAATGTCAACACGTTCATTATAGAACTGCGCTGTAAAAGAATAAATCCTCCCAAATGGTTAAACAATTCAACTGAACGTGAATTCCCTTAAAGAAAACAAGAGATTTTTTGTTAAAAGAACGTCACCAACAAGTAAATTCAAAGAAGATACGTTTTCAATAACAATTCTGAACTCACATTGACCAAGAACCTAGAGTTTTTCATGAACGGAGCAATTATATTGCATTGTAATTCACTGTACATAGACCTTAACCCTACCTCGTAGTGACTTATCAAGATTAAGAGGGGTATTGAGTTTGTAAACTATATTCATCCCAAATGCATATATTGTATCTGCTTGATCATGGATTAGGAAATCGAAAGTATTTGTTCAGGATTTGATGAATTTCGTTATGACATTTTTTGATAAGCAAAAATAGAATGTCATAAAGAAATACATAAATTCTTAAACAAATATTTCCGATCTCCTGATTCAAGTATTTGTTTATGAGTACATTGTCATACATGTACCAAAAATTTAATATATGTTGAGAAAAGATTCATAAGCAATATATTAATAATGAATTTAGCGAGAACTCCCATTTGGAGGTGCTGTTTATATAGTTTCTACTATTTTAAGTTTATTTGTAGAGTTCGATGCAACGTCTTGAAGTGTGCGTTGTGGGATTACATTTAGTATGCTGTTGTTGTTGTTGTGCAATTTTTGTTTTGCGGTTTCTAGGATTCGAAAAGACTTTCCAAGTGTTTGTGGTAAGTCTTTTTGTCACAATTCTCGTCAAATCTAACTAACAGAGTTTGTTAAAATATCTTATGGAACCAAGGCTGTATAGGAGTATAAGTAAGGGACTACTTTGAACGAAAGTTCATTTGTCCGTCATCAAACATGTGCTTCACTACATTATTAGAACTACCCATTACGGCCTACGCATCACACTATTTGTCAAGTTGATTTCTTTCCCAAACCAATGAAACATTAAATTTGTTTTAACCCAAACAATGAAGTACATCTTACTAAGCCAAATATAAAAGACAACAAGAAAAGGATAATCCGGTGCATGAAGCATCCCGCGTTCATGTTGGATTCGGTGGATGATCGCACTTCAAATAGGCAGCTCATCCTTACGCAAACATCAATGACCTATAGGTTACACGGAGACAACTTTACTGTTGCTCCAAGGCTCGATCCCGTTCAAATAAAAAAGACTAACAGATCCTACAAATTGCAAAAAAGGATGAATAGAAAAAGTACCCGAGGAAATAGTGAACTCGGTCGCATTCCCCTTAGGCGGCGGCGGCGGCTGCTCCACCGATGCAGATTTCACTTGTCCAAAAGGTTCAGCATAAGCCATAGATTGAGACACAAAGCCACCACTCCACCACGGAGCAGTGCACAATGTTGCAACGGGATTCTGGACAACCCCTTCATTTCCTTTGGAAAATATAGTAGTATGCATGGTCATAAAAGCAATCCACGCCTTCTTTTCTTGAAAATCTAAAGGAATTAAGTTCCTGCAACTCAACAAATTGAACCAAACAATATTTCATAAGTTTCCCTTGAAAATAGTGCCTCGAGATATAATATAGGGAAAATGCTTTATTTCCACCTTGAACTATACGCGAAAACGCTGAGACACACTTGAACTTTACGAGGGTCCTATTACCCCCTGGACTAATTAAAACCATATTTTTGGCAACCTTAGTGCCTAAGTGGCACATCAGTGAATCAACACACTGAAGGTCCATGTAGGCACACGTATGTGCCACGTAGGCACTAAGGTTACCAAAAATACGGTTTTAATTAGTCCAGGGGTAATAGGACCCTCCTAAAGTTTGGGCATATCTCAACAATTTCGTGTATAGTTTAGGGTGGAAACAGTGCATTTTCTCGATATAATATAAAAGAAGTTCTAAAGACTCAATCCAAAATATACAATACAAAAGTATAAAGAAATTCAATCTCACTATTTAACAATCTTATCTGGAAATAAACAAACCATCAAGGTAGAAAAAGAAAAGAACTTGAAAAACTTGCAATAGGAAAAAAAAAAAACTTGTATTGATAACTATGGTGTCTAGGCCAACTTATGCACATCTCGACTAATTCCAACGAATACTTGTTACCTCCCATCAGCACAGATACCAGATAACCGAAGGGTAACTAAGTTTTTGAGTTTATTGATTACTAGATTCCAGAGAAAGAAAGTTAACGGATTCTTGATAAATTATTCATGCGTATTAAGTGGATTTCTTAGCCAAAAATACATGATCTGCACCAAAGCTATTGGATTCAATAAGCGAAATACTAGCTCCGCCCCTACCTAGTAACTCCATCTACTAAGGCTCGAATAGAAAAAGATGAAATCACCTAGTTTATTTTGCGATTTGACACCTCATCATCCTCAACCCACTTTATTGATCACTAAGCCACACACTCACGTGCCACAAAAAAAAAGGCTAGAAAACAAAAAAAAAAATTCTTCATCATAGTAAGGACCCCAACCCCAACCCCACCCCACTACACAAACACAAAAAAAAGGCAAAATTCACATATAGAAAGAAATCACCGGGTTTATGTTTGCCTCTGTTGCGATTTGAACTTGACACCTCGTAATTCTCAACTCACTTCATTGATAACTACGTCACACCCTCATGTGCCACATAAAAAACAAAATCTTGAAAACAATTTTTATCTCCCTCCCCCCCAAACCCCCTCAACCCCCCTCCCCCCAAACCCCCAACCACCACCACCACCACCACACACACAAAGAAAAAATACAGAAACCCCTTGAAAATCACCAGTCTCTCAACAAAAGTTTCTAAGTACCAAACAAGTAACAGTGGCAAAGGAAAAGAAATAGACAACACAATACACAAACACCATATGAGTAAAATCAAGAATATACATAACCAACCTTGAGTTCTACACTTGACATTTGAACAAGAAATTAATAGTACTAACAAGATTAACACAAAGAGAAAAAAGAACATTTTTTTACAACAGCCATAATAATTAAAAAAAAAAAAAAAAAAAAATTAAAAAAAAGAAAAAAAAAAAAATTTTTTTAAAAAAACCAAAAAAATTAAAAAAAAAAAAAAAAAGAGTTAAAAAAGACAACACACAAACACCATATGAGTAAAATCAAGAATATGCATAACCAACTTTGAGTTCTACTATAGCATATGAACAACAAACTAATAGAACTAACAAGATTAAGAGAAAGAGAAAAAGGAACAAATTTTTACAACACCCATAGTATTTTTTTTAATAAAAAAAAAAAAGGGAATATTCTAAGTAGAGTGTTGTACCTTGAGAAGTAATAGTTGCACCTTGTAGTAGTAGTTGAAGAAGAAATTAAGATGTATGTGCTTGTACTGTTAACAAGAGAAACCCCATTTGCTAGGAGCCATGTTGGTACAATATCAAGCAAGAAAGAGAGAGAGAAAGAGGAGAGAGAGAGAGGACAAGAGTGGATGTTTGGTTTTACAAGTGGAAAAAAATGGAGTTACATGGCAATGACCAATGAAATATAGCCTTTATGGAAGGTCTTTTGTTTTATGTCCTTTATTTAGTTTTTTTCTTTTTTAATACTAAGTAGGTCATCACGGGTGATAACGCACAATAAATTCATTTTAAAGTTGACTTATTCATTCTGTGAATTCGATGGGATGTATACGAGGTATTGTACGTGTTCTACCCTGAGAGACGTTTCTACCAGGCAGGCTGTCATGGGTCACAGTGAGCTCCTTGCATAGTAAATTCATTTTGAAGTTGACTTATTCGCTCGATCAATAATCGAATGTGTACGAGATACTATAAGAGATCAATATCGCCCCTACCCTCCAAGAGTTGTCCCTATCAAGCAGGCAGCCACGGGTTATCGTGAACTCTTTGCACAGTAAAGTCACTTTGAAGTTGACTTATTTGCTCGGCCATTCGTCGGAATGTGTACGAGATACTATGAGTGCTCTATATCACCCTCCTACCCTCCGAGATCCGTCCCTACCAGGCCGACGACCATGGGTCATAGTGAACTTTTTGAACAATAAATCTACTTTTAAATTGACTTATTCACCTAATCAATCATCGGAATGCGTACGAGATACTATAAGTGCTTAATATCACCCTCCTATCCTTCGAGAGTTATGTCCCCGCCAAGCAGGGCGACCACAAGTCATACTGAACTCTTTGCACAATAAATCCATTTTGAAGTTAACTTATTGACTTAATCAATCGATGAAATGTAGTCGAGATACTATAAGTGTTCTACCCCAGAGAGACGTTTCCACCAGGCAGGTTGTCACGGGTCATAATGAGTTTCTTGCACAATAAATTTACTTTGAAGTTACTTATTCGCTCGATCAATAATCGAATGTGTATGAGATAATTATAAGAGATCAATATCACCCCTACCCTCCGAGAGTCGTCCCTAATAAGCAGGAAGACACGGGTTATAGTGAACTCTTTGCACAATAAAGTCACTGTGAAGTTGACTTATTAGCTCAACCAATCATTGGAATGTATAGGAGATACTATGAGTGCTAGATATCACCCTTCTACCCTTCGAAAGTCGTTGTCCTCACCAAGTAAGCGGCCACAGGTCATACTGAACTCTTTGCACAATAAATCCATTTTGAAGTTGACTTATTCACTTTATAGATGGATAGAATGTATACGATATACTATAAGTGTTCGACCCTCAAGAGACGTTCCCACCAGGCAAGCTGTCACGAATCATAGTGAGCTCCTTGCACAATAAATTCACTTTGAAGTTGAGTTATTTGCTCGATCAATAATCAAAATATGTACGATATACTATAAGAGATCAATATCACCCTTACCCTCCGAGAGTTGTCCCTAACAGGCAAGCGATAACGAATCATAGTGAGCTCCTTGCACAATAAAGTCACTTTGAAATGTGTACGAGATACTATGAGTGTTCTATATCACCCTCTTACCCTTCGAGATTCGTCCCCAGCAGGCCGGCGACCATGGGTCATAGTGAACTCTTTGCACTATAAATTCACTTTGAAGTTGACTTATTTGCCTAATCAATCATCGGAATGTGTATGAGATACTATAAGTTCTCAATATCACCCTCATATCCTTCGAGAGTCTTATCCCCACCAAGCAGGCGGTCATAGGTCATACTGAACTTTTTGCGCAATAAATTCATTTTGAAGTTGACTTATTCACTTTATCAAGCGACAAAATGTATACGAGATACTATAAGTATTCTACCCATCGAGAAACTTTCCCTCCAGGCAGATGGCCACGAGTCATAGCGAGTTCCTTGCACAATAAATTTACTTTGAAGTTTACTTATTCGCTTGACCAATAATCGAAATGTGTACGAGATACTATAAGAGATCAATATCAGTCCTACCCTTCAAGAGTTGTCCCTACCAGGCAGACAATCACGAGTCATAGTGAACTTTTTACACAATAAATCCACTTTGAAGTTGACTTATTCGCTCAATCAATCTATGGAATGTGTATGAGCTACTATAAATGCTCAATATCACCCTCCCATCCTTGAGAGTCATTGTCCCCACCAAGCAGATGGCCACAGGCCCACAGGTCATACTAAACTCTTTGCACAACAAAATCACTTTGAAGTTGACTTATTCACTTGCTCAATCATTAAAATGTGTACAATACACTATAAGTGCTCAATATCACTCTTCTATCTTTCGAGAGTCATCCCACCACATACGTTACCAGGGGTGGTAGTGAGTTCTTTGCACAATAAATCCATTTTGAAGTTGACATATTCACTCAATAACTTATCAGAATGTGTACGAGATACTATAAGTGCTCAATATCACCATCCCACCTTCCGAGAGTCGTCCCCACTAGGTAGGTGTTCACGAGTCATAGTGCACAATAAACCACGTTAAAGTTAACTTATTTGATCGATCAATCATCAGAATGTGTACGAGGTACCATAAGGGCTCAATATCTCAGCAGTAGCACCTTTGTAGCTAAAGATTCGAAGGAGACTTCATATTGAAAATGCAGAAACGATCTAACTAGAAAGCCATTCAAAACTTGATTGAAAAATCAATATTTAAACAAATATGGAGCTAAAAAATGAACGAAGGGGTATTTTTTAGCCAAAAAACAAACAAGAGGTATTTTTTAGCTAAAAAACAAACGAAGGGTATTCTTGATCCTTGAAATAGTTCAAAAATATTTTTTTTACCCTTTTTCGTTTTTAAAATAACTAGTTTAACTGCACGTGCCTCGCATGTGTAACATTTAATTATTTAAAATTAAATAATTTTATCTGTTGCAACGATTTTTAATGAAGTGCAAAAGTTCAAATCACTTTCCAAAGACCCTTTACACTTTAGCATAATAATGTAAACATAAACATATATTTTAGTATAAGCATGTGTATAATTTACCATCAGAAGTTCCAAGTGGTTGATGAATCATCACCTTTTGCATTTGTCATATAGTAGCTCTTGCTCTTACCGCTGCTAGAGACTAAGAGAGACACATCAATTTAAACCATATTGTAGTACGATTATTTTTCTTTCTTTTTTCAATATTTAAAATCTTTCTTTATTTTTATAGTCAAATCTTTACAAATTATTTATTACATTCGTTTTACGTACTTAAAACTTTTAAAAATGTAGTACTTCTTAAATTTTTCTTATTGTAACGCTTTTATATTTATTTTAGATTTTTCAAATCTTTTAAAAATAAAATTTAGCTGATTTAAAATTCTTAAACTAATGAAAAAAATTATTTAGTTGTCATTAATTCTGATAACTTCTAATGAGGAAAAGTTTTACCATAAATATATTTAATTAATTGTTAACTCTAAATTTTAGGAAAATAGTGAAAAGACGATAATAAGAAAAGGATTTACATAAATATATTTAATTAATTTTTAACTCTTAAATATTAGGAAAATTGTGAAAAGACGATTTTGTCGAAAATAAAGACTTTGAATGAAGGGCAAAAAGTTCAAACGACATTTCTAAGGCCCTTTACACTTTTAATATACAATAGATATAGATAATGTTTAGATTAATTTGCACACATTAAATACTTTTTTCTATTAAGGCATAATAAACAATAAGAAAATCATCCATTTTTTCTTAGCTCTAATAACATTTGAATTTTAATCTATATTATGATATTCATCCACCTCATTAACGATTAGACCTGACCTTTAAATACATAAAGTCATGGCATATAATTTTTCTTGGCCTAATATGATATAAAACATTGAAAATTTGGAGCACTTACTACACATAAGTGATGTATTAATATTCTATCATATGCTTTTTGACACTTGTACCTTAGTTTAATATGTTCAAATCCTTTTGACTTTATTAACTTTAATTCTTTTAACTTAAATCTTTTTGAATTTTTTTTTTAAAAAAAAAGATAGAGAAAAGTAAATCCACATATGTGGATAGTACTTGATATTTGTTAGTGGATTGTAAGAGGATAACCATAAAATCTTTCAACTTTTTCATAACATAAAAAATTATCTCAACTTTTTCTGACATAAAGAATTATTTTAACTATTAAAAAAGCCAAGTGGAACATTTTTAGGGTGTGGGATGAGTAGTTTTTTTTTATTTATTTTTTTGTTTTTATCAGACAACTTATGATAAACTTTCCACCTATGGCAAGTGGGCTACTATTATTAGTATGTTTTATTCTTTTTAAGAAGATAGAGTATATAAATTAATTTTGGTAAATCATGCGAGGGGACCTATACTTATAGTTTATTACAATGAAAGATATATCACCATCTTTAATTAGAAATATTAAATTCAAGCTCTAAGATAATGTTATATTTAATAGAACATTTTTATCTGATTTGTATTTTTTAATCTTTAATTAAAAGTTTCGAGATTAAACTATCAGAATGAAGAATACTTTGATAGGTAATAGGTCATGTTACTCCTTTAATGAGTCTACCCAATGTAAATCAAGATTTCTTTTAGTTAGAATCAAGATTAGTCAGGTCGTGGTCCATGTACCTTAAGTAAAAAGTCAATTCTGGGATCGAAAATTTCTTGGTACGAGTGCTTTATCCCCCACCCCCTTCCCTCTCTGAGTCTCCCAGGCACGCAAATCAAAGATTTCACCTCTTCTGGACAAGTACGTAGAGATTTTCGTGGGATCGTGAAGAAAATTTCAATCGATCTTTTCTGTAATTTCCTAATTCTTATCATGCCACACGTAGAGATCTTTTCTTTTATAGATCAGAAGATCCTCCCTTGAACAAATTCTAAATAAAGCAAGCTTAGAAGAGAAAATATTTTTTACAATCGATTAAATTTTGAATTTTAAAAAATGATACTACAGAATATTATCTCCAAATATTAAAAGGATCGTACAATTTAAAGAATATTTTTAGTAAATTATAGAATTATTTTGAATGAGAAAATGACATTTTATTTTAAACAATATATTAATTACTACAAAGGATAAGATGTATTCAAGAATTGGTTACCTACTGGCTGTTTTGCATAGTTAGGATCACCATGAACTTTCTAGGAATTTAGCTATTATATTTTATTATATATAAAATCTTTATTATTAAAAATAATATTCTAACTAAGGCAAGATATTTAGTTTTTAACTTTAAGAACCTTTCTTATTAAAATTTAGTAAATCTTAATCAGATGTCTCGAATACAAGTCTTAAGTATAATTTTTTTAAAATAAATAATATTTTTTAATTGATCAAAATCCTAATACAAATATCAAATATCGGATCAAAGACCAATTCAAGCCTTGGTGTCAACTATATTATCATTATTAATTATATTTAGAATAAAATATATATGATGTAGCAATTTGGAAATTTTCACTTGTTTTTTTCTTCCTATGTATCATATTCTATGTATAGCTATATACATCTTTTAAAACTAATTGCTAGTAAATTTAATTAAATGATATTTAATACAATAGCTGGATTATTGTTTTCTAATTATTGACATTGTGTTAATCTTGTTTAATATTAATTATGTTTGCATTGTGTCAGTTTTAAGGACGTTTTAGCCACTATTATTGTTAATACAATGTTGCCTTAGAAATAAGTCTTATGAATTTCAATTTAGTTGATCCAAACAAGAATATCGAACATCGAGTAAGATTAAAAAAAAAAAAGATAATACATAAATAAATGTTTTTACCTACAATTTTTCAATTTTGAGATAGTTTAAATTCGTGTACTTCCCTAGTTCCCTTTTATTCGTCTAGTTTGAACTTTTATACTCTTCTAAAAAAATATTAATTAAGTAATTATTTTATTAAATTTTCCTCACTAATAATACTTTGAAATCTAAATTGTGACTATTTGTACTTCAATAAGTTTGATAAATAAGGGTAAAATTGAAAAATAAAAATAAAATTATTCCTTTCTTAATTTGCTAAAATAGATAAGCTAAAGTATTTTTTTAAAAAAAAGATTAAACAAGTAAATGGAAAAGGAGATAGTATTAGTCAAGAGTTTAAGTAACATTATGTCAATATAAATAATTTTTATATTATAGACAATTAACTGAAAATCGAATAGTAATTTTGTATTCGATTAAAATTTTGGCTAATAAATCGAAGTGGATAGCTCCGGTAGACCCACAGATCATGGAACAAATAGGGTCATAGATTTGAGAACTTCAAAATAAGATATATCACTTGTTATAATAAGCAAAGATAATGTAACTTAATGATATAAAAATTATTTATTTCAACAAGTGAAAATATTTACTATTATTTAAACTCATTAATTAATGCGAAGTTGTGTCCACCTTTGGGCATGAAATAGATAAAATATGTATACAACAAATCATAAACACCAACTAATAATTCATTATTAGCCAACTAACCTACAATTAATTAGTGTACATTTCACATTTTCACTAATGATTAATATACCATTCCCACTCTGATTTTTTTAAAAAAATATCAAATGCTTATGGAGTCAAAATTTTCACTAAGGATTCAAAATGCTCGATTGATATCCACGTGTCAAATACCTGTTCGTTTCTCTAATAGAGAAAAAAAAAACCATTTATATTAACTTTCCAAAAAAAAATCAAACAAACAAAATTACAAAAAGTAAACATACAAATAAACTAAGAGGATTAAATATATAATGTATAAATATACATTAAAAAATTATCAATTTACACATTGTAATTTTCCTTATGCTTAAACGGGCTGTTTGATACATACACCAAATTATTCCAGAATTATAGTCCTGAGATTTATAATCCCCTAGACCATTTTATTATTTTCTTTTGAAAATAACAATAGTTTTCACTAAAATATCAATATTAAATTAGAAGCCAAGCAAGTAAACTTCATGATAAAGAATCTTTTTTATAATTATTAGCATAAACTTTTTATTAAGAAAATAAAAAAGAACACGTTTTCAAAATATTTGATTGATGTAAAATAAAGTTTAATAAAATGGACCATTGGTAAAAAGAGATCCCTTAAATGGAACTCATTCTACTTTCTTAAAAATAATTATTTATAAGGTCCACATAAAAACATTATGTTCCTTTATTTTCACTTTGTCCTTTTTAAGTAGGTATATGTATATGTCATGGAAAAAGAAAATTGTGTGGACTTAATTTAAAGCGGATAATATTTTATTATATTAAAAATATTTTTGTGATAATTTAGTCTAATAATTGTTATCGAAGCCAATAATTTGACGAGATGAATATGATGATGTCTCAGTAATATCGTAGCGCTCTTTATATGTTACGTTCAATTTACTACAAAAACCAGTAATTTTGGAAAAGCGTAGACCAGAACGAAGATAGTTTTGATCGACATAAATACTTATATGATGTGGGTGACATACTGTAATACTTTCAAATATCTCGTGAATTTTGGTGATGAATCGATGAAACTTTGGTTGAAAGAGAGATCGTTGTGTGTTCGAACGAAAGATCTATATTGATAATTAAAATAGATGTAAAGTTATTTAATATCGTGAGAAGTATTGGAGAAACGGTACTGCAACTTGGCCCAGAGCTGATAATTTCACATCTTATTAAGAATATCTTTGAAATGTTTTAACCGAACTCTTACATAATCACAATATTTTTATTTTTTTAAATTATTATTATTATTATTATTATTATTATTATTATTATGTTTTTATTTCATTTAATTTCAATATTCCTATATGAAAGGACAAAGGTTTTGCTTTCATTTTCACTCTTTTTTCATCTTGTTTGACTAAATTATAGTTTTAGTATACATCACATTAATTATGACTTTAATATAATGGTTCGTAAAATAGGGTGCAAGATTAATGGTTGGTAAGATAGGGAGCAAGATTGCAACATATCAAACCTTAGATTTTAGGTGTGTAGTTAATTTATTTGTAATTTATTTTTTAAAATTTCTCATTTCGTGTATGATAATTGTTTCAGAGTTCTAATTGATTCAAATTTGTGATGCTTAAAACCCATTAACGAGGATCGGAGACACTCCCTATTATCAGAATTGTTTTCGATTTTCACAAATTGAACTCACGATTCCTGATTAAGGTGGACGAAACCTATCCTTGTCCATACATAAATATTTGTACCAACTTTTCAAGATATAAGCAAAATATTGCTTGAATTCTAATTACATACATAAAATCATACCTTAATTGTGCAAACTCCTACCTAATTAGTCCTTTTTAAAGAAACATACACATCCATATAAGAAATGTAATATAATAGTAGGGGTGTGCAAAATTGAACTGGTAAAAATTGATTATTGATTTAGCATATTTAAAAATTGATAAATTGAACCGATGATATATAAAATCGAACCGAACGAATCGATATACACCCCTATAATAATAGCTAAATATAGTTATATACATATATGAGAAATGTTATATAACAACTTAGACCACTCATCACCCTCCAATTGAGTTAGTGGTATGATGCATAGCAATATTAATAAAAGATCTCGAATTTAAATACTGAAAATGAAAAGAATTTTAATAAAAAATGTTTTTTTTTTTCATTATGGGTCTTAAGTAGAACGAACATAATAGAGAGCACTTTTACACAATATGAATTTAGATAAATCAAGACTCTAAAACTGACATCGAATATCGAGTGAGAAAAGAAAACATAAATATCAAATACACTATCCTAAAAAGGGAACGATCTAAAAAAAAATTCTAGTGTGAATTTGAAATAGTTGAACTGTTAAACCTCAAAATAGATAACGAAAATGATATTGAAGTTCGTGTCCAAAAAATGAAGAAAATTCTAGTAAAAAGCATTTCCTTTTAATAGACGATGTTTTGAATCAATCAAAAAAACAAAACGAATATCAAACACTGAACGAAGAAAAAACAATGGAGACACTTTTTTTAACTTTAAATTATTAAAGAAAATTGTAGTGTGGGGACTAAATTGTTTCTCTTCTTCCAACAAATTCAAGTGGTCCAAGATATTAACATTAAATTTATTTTTTTAATTTCAAAAAAAGTTTTTTCCCTCCATTATTATTTTCCGATTGATAAAATCTCTATATCCTTAATTAAAGATTTCGAAATTTAAATAATCTTGAAGTAGAAAAAATTTCTATCATGAAGCATATCACATCGTCTTTTGACAATCTTATACAATATGAATTCAAATTAATTGAAAATTCACGAGAGGTATCCAAAAACGAGTGAAAAATATTCAAAACCTCATTCAACTAATTTATATTCGCATCAAATAGACCATTAAGGAAGTAAAATTTGTTATGTCATGAAGTATTTAATTTCCAAAACTCGAAAATTTGAAATCTCGAATTAAGAATAAAATGATCGACTGACTTTTAAGATTATGAGTTCAGATTAACAAAGGGAAGATCGCTATCGATGCATCTCATCAGCTGTGTTGCGAGTTGAACCATATCGAGTATTATATATATATATATATATATATATATATATATATTAAAAATGTGAAGGTCATTAGAAAAGTGATTTGAATTTTTTGCCCTTCATTAAAAAAATTCGCAATAAACAAAATTGTCTTTTTACTAATTTTTCTAATATTTAAAATTTTAATATCAATTTTTTTTTTGATTATTAAATTTCCTTATTGAACTGGGTAGAGAATCCTAATATTTATGAACTTAAAATCATTAAAATTTACCTTATATAAATCATTTTCCTATTTAAAATACATAGCATAATTATAAAACTTACATATTTCTCAATAGAATATTATGAATAAAATTGTAGGACAAGTCAAAGTAAAAAAAGGAAGAAATCTTGTGCACGTTAAAAAAAGAAGGCCGAGAACTTAATATTTAGTTACATAGTTTAAAAAAGGAAAATTTGATAAAGAATAAATTTAATTTATTGTTCCTACGCTTGAGTTTTAGAATTCAATAACATAGATTTGTTGATTTTGATTATTTAATCTAAGGTAATATTTAGTACTTCTACATAAAATAAAATTTTGCTTTATATAAAAAATATTATCTATCATTTTATTTAAGTAATATTTTGGACCATAATTTATACGAAACAAATTCTTATATTGTACTTTTTCTTTTATTTTAGTTTTGATTTCACGTGTTTTCTTGCTGTCATTGTCATAATTCTTTTTGCCTTTATTTATTTCTTTTAAATTATGGCTTTAAAAATTATACATAAAGAATAATAATCGACAATTGACATTGATTTTCACTTTTGGTAATTTTTTATGTTTCTTTTTCAGTTGAAAGTTTCTGACCGAAAAATTGGATAAACATGGTACCGCGAAGTTGCCAAAAATAAAAAATTTATTACTCTTTTTTTTTTTTTTTTACTTTCTTTGCTTAATTGTGACATAATTTTGATAATGTTAACCATGTGGGTATAGAGGTCACGAAAGGAGGTTAGATTCTTTTTATTTATGAATCATATTTTCTGTAATATCATAACTTTTATGTATAATTTAATGACTATTAGAATTCATTTTATTGATAAATGAGGCATGTTAATTGTTATTTATCTTAAAAAAATCGTATTACTAATTTATGAGAATAACATTAAAAAAGGCGGCTATTGAATTTCAAAGAGCAAAACAAATTCGAAGTAAAAATATTGTTTGTAGTATAGTCATTTTCACCAATATCACATTCAGCGTAATAACCTCCTCTATCGAAGGTTGAGTTTGATTGAGTAGGTTTTAGTTTTTATGTGAATGTCTTGGTTGCTTGCAATTATATGTGGATATTTGATATGAGTGTGAATTTAGAAATTGGATTCTTCATAATCTAAATTTAAAGATTTGATAATATGAAGCCAAATATGAATGTAGGTATAGGTATTTAACTAAATATAATTCAAATATCTAATTAAAAAATTTGACTATATAAATTTGAAATATGAGCGCGAAAATTCAGCTGATATTTATGTAAGGAGGAGGATCCAAACACTTATATATAAAAGCCCGCTATTTAACGTTCTTCATCACAAATTTTAGAGTATTAGCTTTATGGTGTGGTGCTAAACAAAGAAGTGATAAAAAATTCAGTAAAATTAAAAGACATTAAGGTATTACTCTCTCAATTATTTTTTTCTTCAATAATATTGCTTTTTTTTCTTTCTCTAGGAATATTTCTTTTATCATCTTATGTGCCTGTGATTGGTAAGTCTTTAATTTTACTGTTTTGTTCAATTTTAGTCCTTTTTTGGGCATAAGTTTTGTAAACAAACACTGTATTTCAATTATCATATTATTTTGGTATAGTTTCAATTTTGTTTCTATCTATTTTTTCTATCTATTCTTTAAGGAACTCCTGTGTAAAAGTTAGGCTCAGTGAGGATTTTCTTATTTACTCACTTTTGTCAATATTTTAGAAGAACAGTAACCATTTAAAGAAGGACAACAATTTAATCCAAAAAAGAATATTAATCAAAAAAAAAAATATTTTTTAATGGAAAAATAGTGAAGGTCTAACAATAAAAAAAAAAATCTTACGTGAGACAACCAGACAAAGATGAATACAAGTTTAATACACATTAGGATTTAAATTTTAACTTTTGCTATCAATAACCAAATTTTGTTCATTATATTTAATTTTGCTCTTAGCATAATTGTTAGTGCAGTGGGTTATTATGATATTCTTTAAGTATATTTTTTATATTAAAATATTTATGTTATTTTTTTTTAAAAGTTTTATTCCTAATAATATAATATCTGTATACATAATATTTTTTTCTTTTTATATGCATTTATTGTTAAATAATACGATACACATGTGCAACGCACGTACACTTGACTAGTATATATATAAGTTTAGACTAATAATTTCGAAGTTCTAACCCTGTCATATTTAAATCGTGGATCCATCTCTGCTTGTCATAACTCTTGATAATTATCTAAGTTGCGCAGATTCTTCATTTTTGATGCCGTACTCGTGTTGAATTCTTTAAAAATATACTAATTTTGACAAATTCGACATGCACCCTTTTAATATTTTTGACGAAAGTGGAATTCTTTGACAGGTGACAAAGTGTTTTATGTGATAGATTTGCAATTCCACATCAGATGTAGCTGACTTTTTTGTTAAAAAGTTTTATATATATATAGCTAGCAAACACCCACCATTAGATTTTGTATGTGTGTTAATAACTTTTTAAAATAATAAATACACCTTTTAAAAGGTAATAGAAAAAGAAGTATTGAAAAATTGAAGAACTTTACAAGTTTTTATTTATTTGGTTATTTTAAAGAACTTTGAAACTTGCTTGATAACATCAGCAATGATGTCATTACCATTATAATGGCTTAGTTTTAAATTTGGTTCTCCATTATATGTTGAATATTTATGTTGGGGTTCGATTAAATCTGTATTCATATATTGCATGATGTATTTCTGAAGACGATACTCCCAACAAGTCTTTTTCATTTATAAAGGCTCGAAACCGAAAATTCTGATAAACAGTGAATTAAAAAATGTCAAATCATCCCACCACAATCGATATCGGTGATTTTAATGGCTGGATCTTAGCTCATAAGGCTTCAAAAAGATATATATGGAGGAACTTTTGTTCTAGTAACCTTTTGATTTTATGGTCTGTCTCCAAATCTTCAGTGTCATGTTCACTCCCCTTTACGTCTCGTTAACCAGAACCATATCATCTGTAAATCACATGCATCAATGCACCTCTCCTTGAATGTGACGTGTAAGTATGTCCATAGATGATGCAAAGAAAAATGGGTTAAAAGCGAAACCTAGTGTAACTCTGTCACGACCGAGAAATGTTACAAACTAAGAAAGTAATACCTACTAGTTAAAAACTTAAAACCTTTTGATTTTATGGTCTATGTCTCAGAATCTCCAGTATCATGTTAATTCCTCCTCACGTCTCGTTAATCAGAGTCGTATCTTCAACAAATAACATGCATCAAGATACACCTCTCCTTGAATGTGACACGTATATATGTCCATAGATGATGCAAAGAAAAATGGGTTAAACGCAGATCCTGGTGTAACTCTATCACGACTGAGAAATGTTCCAAATGAAGCAAGTAATACCTAGTAGTTAAGAACTTAAAAACCTTTTGATTCTACGGTCTATCTC
This sequence comes from Capsicum annuum, assembly GCF_002878395.1. NCBI lineage: Eukaryota > Viridiplantae > Streptophyta > Magnoliopsida > Solanales > Solanaceae > Capsicum > Capsicum annuum. The sequence continues at coordinate 37,748,201 of NC_061118.1, read as the reverse complement.
CAAATCTCTAGTCTCATGTTAACTCCCCCTCACATCTCGTTAACTAGAACCATATCATCTGCAAATAACATGCATCAAGACATCTCTCCTTGAATATGACGTGTAAGTATGTCCATAGATGATGCAAAGAAAAATGGTTTAAAAGGGGATTCTGGTGTAACTCTATCACGACCGAGAAATGTTCTGAACTAAGTAAGCAATACCTAGTAGTTAAAAACTTAAAATCTTTTGATTCTATGGTCTGTCTCCAAATCTTCAGTCTCATGTTCACTCCCCTTTACGTCTCGTTAACCAGAACCATATCATCTACAAATAACATGCATCATGACACTCTCTTTGAATGTAACACATAAGTATGTCCATAGATGATGCAGAGGAAAATGGGCTAAAAGCGGATCCAGGTGTAACTCTGTCATGATCGAGAAATGTTTCGAACTAAGCAAGTAAGACCTATTAGTTAAAAACTCAAAACCTTTCTATTTTACAGTCTGTCTCAAAAATCTCCAATCTCATGTTAATTCCTTCTCACATTTCGTTAATCAGAACCGTATCATCTATAAATAACATGCATCAAGATACACCTCTCCTTGAATGTGACACGTATATATGTCCATAGATGATGCAAAGAAAAATGGGTTAAACGCAGATCCTGATGTAACTCTATTACGACTGAGAAATGTTCCAAACGAAGCAAGTAATATGATTGGAGACGAGTTGGTCTAGGAACTTATATGTTGGACAGTGTTGACAAAAAAAAAGTCAAACTGAACCCAATCAAACCGACATAATATATATATAGTACTTAAATATATGCAACATTTTTTTTGTCCTACTAAACTCAATGCTTTTAGTAAAAGATTAAATCGAATTTAATTGCGATTCAATTAAGAGAACAAAAGATAATTACTATTTAATTTCTTTTTCCTTATCCTTTTCTATTTCCTTTTAAATTGCTCATTTCCTTTTGTTGCTTACTTTTAAGTAAATGCACATCCTTTTGGACTTGGTGAAAAAGTTGAATGGATCAAGTAGAAAAAATGTGTTTAATAATACTAAGATTTTTGTTTTTTTAGCTTATTATAAAGTATATAAAGTTGAATGGATCAAGTAAAAAATATGTGTTTAATAATACTAAGATTTTTGTTTTTTTTTAGCTTATTATAATATAAAGTTTATAAACGCATCCAGCTGTTACTTAAATATGAAGGTGAATTTCCATTTCATTAATTTTTTTCATACTCTTTTGTTACTTTTTTTTTTTTTTTTTTGCTTTTTTGAAATACCATGAAGTTAAAGTTATGGATATACTCAAGAGTTAAAAAAAGATAGTAACTTTCCTATTTTCTTTTCTTTCTTTTTTCTTTTTTTTTTTTGTGAAAAATATGAAATTTGAGTTTAATCAATAAATCGAAAAATTAGCTAATGATATGATGATTGCCTATGATATTTAAGAAGGTAGCGACTTAATTCCTCAATCAACGCGAGACACTGTAATAGGAATTATTATCTGATCATGAGGTTTTTCCACGTTCATCGGGAATTCAACTCTAGTATCATATTTGTGACAACTCATGTCCATGACACGTACAATTAGTTTTGGTCCAATAGGTCCCACAAATTCTACCCTAGAGTTAAGTCATCGTTCAACTTGAAAACGTTCATATCATATGAATTCGTGTTTTTTCTTATATAACACTTTTATTTTTTCCTTTTTTTCCCGATGTGATCGATTTTCTTAAGGTGTTTCACGTTCCTTTCTTCAAAAACTTGTCATTCCATTAAAACGTTGATAAAAGTTTCATACTAAAATTAATTCATGTGTAAGTTGAACCACTCTATAACGATATCGTTTGACTGAATATTGTTTAACTATTATAACAAAATAATGTTATAGAAAATATATAATACTATAACTTAACATGAAAGGAAACTTCATTGTTACATTAAAATGATTGAAAAGGAAAGTAGCTAAGTGGTACTTCAATAGTAAAATTGTAAATAATTGTTGTTAACATCTCTTGTAATTAAATCAAAAGATTGGTAAGTAATTGAAGGAAGTACAAGTAATAAAGAAAATTAGCAAGATAATATATAAAAGAAATCATAGGCATTGTAAATAATTGTTGTTAACATCTCTTGTAATTAAATCAAAAGATTGGTAAGTAATTGAAGGAAGTACAAGTAATAAAGAAAATTAGCAAGATAATATATAAAAGAAATCATAGGCATTGTACATTTTTGGTTTATCATTGAATATCTAGATCCATTGTGGTGTCCGAATTAATTTAAATTCGTATCACATAGAACATATTTAAAAGGAAAATACTTCTTATATATCATGATTTTTTTTCCTTTCCTCGGATAGAGACTGATCCAAAATTGTAAGTTTATGAATTTTGGATCAAAATTCTCTTATTGAATTCTAGACTAGATAGATCATTCTTACATATTTAGTCAATATCTTATTACAAATATAAGGTTTGAATTAAAAGTATTAAAACAGAATACAAAACTTAGGTGCAGAATCACCCGTATTATCAGCACTCGAACACAAGATCTTTGATTAATGTTAAAGAAATCTTATTCATTACCTCATAATCCTTGATGATCAGGGGCGGAGCCAGCCCTTTGCCAGAGGTTCATTCGAACCTCTTTCGACGAAAAAATATATCATTTATACACAATAAAAATTATTAATTATATATTTATAATAGGTATTAAACCCCTTTAATTAGATTTTCTTCAAATATTAAACCCCCAAAGTTGAAATCGTGGTTACGCCTTTATTGATGGTGACATAGTATTACATTACCTTCCAAAATTGGTGATGAATCACAACCTAGGAATAATGCTTTTTAAGGCAGTGTTTGGTTGATTTAAAAAGTTAAAGGACTTATCAACAATGACTATCTTTCCAAGTGTCAAATACTCTTGAGATTTACACAATGCCCCAAGTTCATCTATTAAGCAAGAATTTCTTTTATGCATATTGACATCTATTGACAATGATGTTACTCTCTATAGTTACTTCATCTTAATCATTTGGCAAAAGGAAAATGGAACACAATTAAAAGAAGTACCATGTGATAAAGAAATGTAGCAAGTTATTATATAAAAGTGGATGAGAGGCATATTACTTTTTTTTTTTTTTTTTTAATATCCGTTTTGAAGTCTCGACTAATTACATTCACATGATGTAAAACCGATCAAAGAGAAAATCACTTTTCATCATTATGGCTCGAAGCTGATGAGACCTCTGACTAAAAATGAATTCTTTCTACCACAATCTTCTGCCGATCTGAATTCGTATCATGTAAGGCCCATTGTAGGAAATGTTAGATGACGTTATACTTTTTTGGTTTCTCATTTAGCATAGAGTATCCATTTTGAAGCCCCGACTAATTCATATCACACCATGTGCGGTGCATTTAAAAAGAAATGGAGTAAAGCATCTAGCACCCTCTTGAACTATGACCAAATTTGCTACGATACACTCCAACTTCACGAGGGTCCTATTCCCTCCGAACTAAATTTTAGCGCATTTTGTCAACCTTTTTAGCTAACGTGGCACTTTTGACGTGGACTCCATTTTATATAATAAAAGTGTCACGTCAACACAGAAAGGTGACAAAAATACGTTAAAATTAGATTTAATGGAGTCATAGAACCCCTGTAAAATTGAAGTATATCGCAACAACTTTGGTCATATCTCGAATATACTAGATACTTATCTCAAAAGAAATACTTTATACTGGATTTTTTTCATTCTTAAAACTCAAATATAATATTTTTAATTAAGAGTAAATTTTTTTAATTCATCCTACCAAAATCTTTTGACAATGGCATATTACTCAATTAACTTCTTAAACAGGTTATGAATCACAACTTAGTAATAGTGCTTTTTAAGGCATTATTTGGTATATTTAAAAAAGGTGAAAAGACTTATCATAATGTCTTCTCTTTCCAAGTGTAAAAACTCAAGAGAATTACACAATGTCCAAGTCCATCTGTTAAGCAAAGATTTTAAGAATCATATAATTTGATATCTATTGACAATGATGTTACTCTCCATAGATACTTCATTTTTGATACATTTGGCAAAAGGGAAGTGGAAGAGAATAACACTATATCAAACATTTAAAGGGATTTTTTTTCTTTTCTTTTCTTTTTCACTCACCGTTGAGATATGCATCCAGTACTCCTTGAATTATAATCAAAGTTATTACGATAAACTTCAACTTCACGGGGTCCTATTACACCTCCTGAACTCAATTTTAATGTATTTTTATCACCCTTCTGTATTGATGTGGTACCTTACGTGAAGTGAAACACTCGAGGCGCGTGAAAAACTGCCATGTGCCACGTCAGCTAAAAAAGTTGATAAAAATATGCTAAAATTTAGTTCAGAGGTAATATGACCCTGTGAAATTAAAGTATGTCGTAGCAAATTTGATCATAGTTCAAGGATACTAATGCTTTTATCTCAACATTATTTTGAGAAAGATTAGTGCACTATAATGAGTAAAGGCTTATTGTTGCATATTCTTATTTTTGAACTGATAAGAACAAATAGTATACATACTTTTCAAATGCTTAACAACTTTCAAGATAATCTTATTTGAACCTTTTTATTTTAATCTGATGTTTAATAACTATTTTGAGACTACTAGCCAAAATATTCAATTTGGAATAAGTATATTTTTACCAAATGTAATTTCAATTTCAAAACTCGAATATTCAAAATATTTTACTACTGATGAAATAATACTTACCAATTCTGCACAACCTGTAATACTTACCAATCCTGCATAACCTTTGGGTGTATCTTTTATCGAAGTTTTTCTTAAGGAAGCGATAATTCAGCACTAACGCATTGAATCTCATGATAACACTAAAATTAAATGTGTATTAGAATTAATGACCGTTGAAAAGTCCTCGTGTTGCATCCTTCCTTAGTGATTAACATATAGAGCATGATAAATTAAAATTAGCCAATATAATTTAATTTGTTTAGGAAATATGACGTTGTGTGGGACAAACTAATTGATATTGCCATGTCCAATTCTTAGATCTCCATTGACTTAAAAATCTCACCTTTTCCATGTTTGGTTATGATAAACATACACTTTTTAACTTGTCATATTTATACAAATTCTCATTCTTACAAAATAATTACGAAAGTTCCAATTAATGATGTATCTTTGTTGGATATATCGAAAGCTAATTATGTATCTCGACAGATCCAAAATCGAAAAAATATATCGGGAACTAATTATGTATCTTTACAAAGGAAAAAATGTATCTTCGTTAGATGTATCGGGAGCTAATTATATATCTCAACAGACTCAAATCGAGATATTCAGTAATTATGTAAAGTATAGAAATTTTCTGTTAATTAAGCTCCAATCTGCCAGGATTTATTTTGTTTGCCCTAATTATTAACTCTTTCAATGACCATCAAAGATTGTTATGAGCGGTAAATATCCTTTCATTCGTAATTAAGTTTCAAATTTGCATCGTGAGAATTGAATCAATAATATGGTAAATACCTTTTCAACCTTGATCAAAGTTCTCAGGTTAGAATCCTGAAAATAGAATCAATTTAGTAGAGAACGTTTAATCCCTAAAATGAGATATTTTCGACGTGAATCTGAATTAGTTGGATCTATAAAAGGCATCAGAATCGAACACCGGGTGAAAAATAAAAAACAACTATTAACTCTTGAATGATTATTTCATCAACTAATAGTTAAACACCAATTAGTATCTCTTTTAACCTTATATTATACAATAATTTCTATAATAGAGGGACCTACAATCAAGTGGAAGCTACTCTAAGTGAAAGTTGGTCCATCCAAATGTTGTGACACCTTTTATTATTTTAAAAGACTTTAAAATCTATAACACAAGATCTTTCATTATATTATTGCTAGTAATGGTCATGAATTCAAATTAAATATAATTAAATTTTGATATGTTCTTGTCATACTTTTCCATCATTATCTAAATATTTTCTTTCAAGTACTATCTATCAATCAAATAGTAGTAAACCAATCAAATTGACATCCTAAATTTAATATACTACCAAAACGGTACAACATACAAATAATTGGATTGCAAAACCTCAAATCATTAGATATATTGAATATATCAAGTGATATGAAACCAAACAAAAAACAATTGAAAAAATAACATAAACATATACTTTTAACTTGTCATATTTATACGAATTCTCATCATTACAAAATAATTACAAAAAATTCAATTAATTATGTATCTTCGTTGGATGTTCCTCAACAGATCCTAAATTGAAAAAATATATCGAGAGTTAATTATGTATTTTACAAGAAAAAAGTATCTTTGTTGAATATATTATATATCTCGACAGACCCGAAATTGAAAAAAATGTATGGGAACTAACTATGTATCTTTATAAAGAAAAAAATATATCTTCGTTGAATATATCGGAAGCTAATTATGTATCTCGCTAGATCCAAAATTGGGATTTTCAGTAATTACGTAAATGTTGGAATTTTCTATAATTAAACTCCAAACTGTCGGGATTTATGTTGTTTTCCCATCACTTGGTGAGTCATGAATTGAACATATAAAGATTTTGGACCTAGAATGAATACATAGACTATGAAGATTGGGCCTAGACTTGATAAAATCCTTTAAACCATTTTTTTTCTTTTGTTTTGAAGTGGGGCAAAAGCACAGACAATCAATTTGGAACCACTATTTAAGTCATAGCCCCAGTTATGAAAATTTGCAAGTTTGACCACTTTGGAATCAACTTTAGACATACTGGTGTTTGAAGTATGGCATTTGCTTTTGCCAATACTGGCTACCAGTTAAATAGTTTGAAAATACTGGGTATAGCTTAAATGGCATGGTGAAAATTGGTTACAAAATGAATTGCTACTTTTGAAGTGTTGGGTTCTATTCAATCTAGACCATCTCCAACAAAACCACAAAATGTGGCTTTCCTCTTAAATAAGGCTAAATATTTCAATGTACAGAGGTATTTGATAAGCTTATAAGCTGGTCAAACTAGTTTATCAGCAGTTTCTAGGCTAAAAAATTCAATGTACGGAGGTATTTGGTAAGCTTATAAGCTGGTCAAACTAGTTTATCAGTAGTTTCTAGGCTAAAAAATTCAATGTACGGATGTATTTGGTAACCTTATAAGCTGGTCAAACTAGTTTATCGGCAGTTTTTGGATTAAGATAATAACAACTCAATCATTAATAGCTCAATGGATGCATCCACTGCCATATTTACTATAACAATGCAGCCACAACAACACAAAACTTTGTTCACAATGTGCACAACTTAATGATCAAGAAGCCTTACAGTGACATCGCGCGCTAGTATTCTTGCTTTTCATTGAGAATTTGTTTCGAAGAACACCTCGGAAATGGATTTGAGCATAATTGTGTGTAACTGTTGAGTGTACATGCAACAGCTATTAACAAACTCTTTTAACAAAACATTGATTGAAGAGAGTACAATGTACATACCGTAACCTTGTATGTTGGTGCAAAGGATGGATACCCTTCTGGCTAATGAAATCTAGGATTCCCAATAATCTGTCGAGTCAATACTATAGTCATCGTACACAAGGGGTATATTTGTTTGAGGAGCTTCACAAATGCGGTTTGCACGATCATTCCAGACAAATATGTGCCTTTCATGTTCTCCAGGCAACCTGCATCATGCATGTAGTGATTATCCACAAAACTGCAAGCAACTGGTGTAACTTGAGACATTCCAACGCGTATAAGGACCCTGTTAGGCAGATGCAGCTCAATCGTGTCCCAGCATATTAGCGGTGCCATAGCACGCAATAAATATTCTCCCAATCGACCATATTCCATCTGGCGTACCTTTCATTCAGAGCAGATACCTTGTTGCAAGAGTTCTTTTTGGTCCACGGTTTCATTTTTGTTGCTGACCTGATTGAATAAAGCTCCACTGGCAAAGCAAAGAAGAAACCTGCAAACTAAAAGAAAATTTGATTACTCAAAGTATGTCCACTCATATATATGCATACACAGTGACATACATAATGGGAAGTACAGTATATTCTAGTCAATAGGTATATCGACATATAGACCAAAATGATTCACATAGGACCCCAACTTGTTTGAGTCTGAGGCGTACTTCTTGTTGACAAAATAATGTACACCTTCTGAGTCCCAGTATGGTTTAAAATAACTGGCATCTATTTTTAAGGATAGACTCTACGTGGAGCATCTCTTTCTCTGGTTAACAAAGTTTAAAATCCTTTTAGTATCGGACTTCACATACGAATATGTGACATGTTGGGTGAAGTAAGCTCATGTAAAGTAGGGGCTATTGAACGTCAAAAAGTTTAGTGATAACGCTTTCCTATACTAAAGAACTTATGAAAGCTTAACAATCTGGATACATCAGAGAACATATATATAGTTTACAAGCCTATGAAATGCAATCTGTAAGAGATACTTAAGTGCATTGCTGAATATATCCATGATTTTGATTTATCAAGCAAGATATGAAATTTTATGATTACATTGGAAGTGGTTCAAGTGCCTCACCTTTCAACAGCAATAAAAAACTAATATAATGTCTTGCTTCTAATTCTCATTTTGGGCATCCACGACCGCCTACCTCACTGTGTTCTTGACAATAGCATATCTGAGACATGAATAAGACTATGTGTAAGTACAGAGATTATCTTTCAATCCGAAGTCCAAACATCTGGAAGAATGATAATAGATGCTGCTGCTATAGGTAATTATTCACTTGAAGCAGAAAATAACTTGAGAAGATTCAAAGCAAAGACTCTTCACATACCACGACAAGGATGATGGCATAGCGATTTTACTCATTCGGGAAGGTAGTATCCTCAGGAACATATCCGATCCCTTTCATATGCTGAATTAGAAGTTCCAAAAATGAATATATCAAACCAGTTTGGTGATGACTTCGGTCTCTTGCAACAAACAAATGCACCTCATTATTTATTTCTATCCAACTACACCCGGTTTCTTTCACCACACCATTGCTATCCATTTTTTCTCTTAACTTTTTGACATTGTTCCACATGCCTTTAGATGCATAAATATTTGAAAGTAGGATATATGATCCACTGTCTTTTGGATCAATAGATATTGCCATCGATGCTGCATATTTACCCAGGTCTATATGACCAGCTTCTGTACATGCGCTAAGCAAACTCCTCCACACAATAGCTGCTGGTGGAATTGGCATTCTTTCAATGAATTGCATTGCATCGACCAGTTTACCAGCTCGACCCAAGAGAGTAACCATGCAAGCATAATGCTCCGTTTCTGGTTCAATACCGTACCTGGACATGGAATAAAAGTAACGGAAACCTTCTTTGACAAGCCCAACATGGCTACATGCTGATAGCACTCCAACAAAAGTGACATTGTTGGGTTTCAGCCCATCGTTTATCATTTTCTCAAACAAATTAAGAGCTTCCTTTGCTTCTCCATGCTGTGCATAAGTGGATATCATAGAATTCCAACATGCGATATCTCTCTGGATAGTGGAATTGAACATTTTCCGTGCTTCTTTCAAGCTTCCACATTTGGAGTACATATCAACGAGTGCATTTGTAACATGCGGATCAAAATCTAGGCCGACTTTTACAATCTGGTTATGAAACTGGAGACCGTGCAGGAGACTTACGAGGTTACTAGATGCAGCAATGAGGGCAACAAAAGTCAATGCATTTGGCTTTTGCAAACAATGCTGCAATTCTAGGAAGAGCTTTAGAGCCTCTTCATTTTCACACTGCCGTATATACCCAAACAACATAGAATTCCATACAACAATATCCTTCTCGTTAATTTCAATGAATACTTGTCTTGCATCTTTAATAGATGAACATTTCGAGTAAACATCTATTAGGATGCTACAAACAAACATGTCAGAAGAAAAACCAAATTTTATGGTAAGACCATGAAATTGCTTACTTAACTCCAAGGAGAACAGTGAAGCTGACGCACTAAGCAGGCTAACAAATGTCAAAAGGCTTGGAAGAATCATATTATCTCTCATTTCAGCAAAGAGATCAAAAGCTTCATACGGCCTATCCTGCGATAAACAACCCTCAATAATAACATTATAAGAGATCACGTCATGATCGTCCATAATGTCAAAAACCTTCCTTGCGTCACCAAATGAATCACATTTAGCGTACATATCAATCAAGCTATTCTTCACAAAGCCATCAGTAATAACATTAGCTTTCACGGAATAAGCATGCACTTGTCTTCCCATATCTGAAGCTTCAAGCGAGCCACAAGAAATAAGTACACTACTGCAAGCAAATCTATCTAGCATCCAACCCAAACTATTCATGTCTCTGTACATGCTTATAGCTTCCCAGTCACACGAATTCTGCATGTATCCGGAGATCATCGTTGTCCAAGACACAGTATTTTTAACTTCCATTTGATCAAAAACCGACCTTGCAGTCTCAACCTTACAACACTTCATATAAAAATCAATAAGAACATTACTAACCGTAACATCCATCTCCGTCCCACGTCTAAGCACATAACCATGAATTTCCTTTCCTCCTTTAAGATACTCAATTGACGAACAAGCACCCAAGATACTCGAAACCACATAATTATCAACAACAGCCTCATCACTCTCCAACATACATCTCAATAGCTGCAACGAAACTTCACCCTTCCCAGCACTAACACACGCTGCAATAATCGCTGTCCAAGTAGCCGTACTCTTCACCAACAAATCATCAAAAACTAGCCTCGCTCCCATCACATCTCCACCCCTCGAGTAAAAATCGATTAAAACCGTCCCCACATACACAAACTGATCAAATCCACCTTTCACAACAAAACAATGCAATTGTACACCTTTCACAATACTACCTAACCTTCCACAACAACTAACAACACTAGCTAAAACAAACTCATTTACACCCTCCTTCCAACTCCTCGTCAACTCATTAAAAAGCGACAAAGATTCATCGTAAACCCCGTATTGAGTATACATCGTAATAACGGAAGACCAAGAAATCATATCCCTTTTAGGCATTTTATCGAACACTTTACGTGCATAATCCAAACACCCCGAAATCGAATGGGACTGAATCAAGATGTTGTTGAGAAAAATATTGCTCTCAAATCCACATACAATCACTTGGCATTGGACTTCTTTATAGCAAGGTGTGTATAATGTGAATAACAATTTGCTTAAATAATGGCGTTGGGTTCTTCTGTTACGCGATATAATTGGATAACATTCTTGTTGTTCAGGGCGATGATGTGAAGATGATGATGAGATTGTATAGCACCGGTGAAGAGATTGAGCTCCAGTTTTTCCAAATGTGCAGGTAATCCTACTCAGTTTTCTCATTGCATGGAGAAATAAGCATTTGTTTTGAGGTGAAAATACATGTGCACTATCTCTTTTTTGCGAGTTTTAGACCCCTCATGTGAGGCGGGAAAGTGGATTGTCAATGGATTGGCACATGGACTATCATTTTTTTGCGAATTTTATACCTTCATATGAGGCGGAAAAGTGGATTGGCAATAGGTCAATACGTGGACTACCACTTTTCGCGAGTTATATACTTCCTTCATGTGAGGCCGAAAAGTGGATAGGCTATAGCATGTGAACTATCACTAATTCGCGAGTTATATACTTCCTTCATGTGAGGTGGGAAAGTGGATTGACAATAGGTCGGCATGTGAACTTTCACTTTTTTGTGAGTTATATACCTTCGTGTGAGGCGGGAAGTGGATTGACAACATGCATTATCACTTTTTCGCAATCGTCAGGTGAGGCCGAAAAGTGGATTGGCAATAGGTCGGCACGTGGATTATCACTTTTTTGTCATGTGAGGTAGAAAGTGGATTAGCGATCACTTTTTCGGGAGTTTTAGACCCTCATGTGAGGGGGAAAGGGGATTGGAGATAGGTCGGCACGTGGATTATCACTTTTTCGTGAGTTTTAGACCCTCATATGAGGCGGGAAAGTGGATTGGCAATAGGGCTGCACGTGGACTGTCACTTTTTTACGAGTTATATACTTCCTTCATGTGAGGCAGGAAAGTGGATTGGCAATAGGTCGGCAAGTGGACTATCACTTTTTCGCAAGTTTTAGACCCTCATGTGAGGCCAAAAAGTGGATTGGCAATAGGTTGGCACGTGGACTATCACTACTTCGCTAGTTATATATTTCCTTCATGTGAGGCGGGAAAGTGGATTGACAATAGGCCGACACGTGGACTATCACTTTTCGCGAGTTATATACTTCCTTCATGTGAGGCGGGAAAGTGGATTGGCAATAGATCGGCACATGGACTATCACTTTTTCGTGGGTTATATACCTTCATGTGAGGCAGGAAAGTGGATTGGCAATACATCGAGTGGATTGGCAATACATCGACTTGTGAACTATCACTTTTTCTCGAGTTTTATGCTCTCATGTGAGGCTGGAGAGTGGATTGGCAATAGATCGACTCGTGAGCTATCACTTTTTCTCTAGTTTTATGCTCTCATGTGAGGCTAGAAAGTGAAGGCCATAGGTCGGCATGAAGTGATTTCACTACCAGAAATCTAGAAATTTCTGACTGAAAAATAGTAATCGGAAATTTTCGACTACTTCGGTCGGAAATTTAGTTTAATTATTTTCTTTTTTTTACAAAATATTATTTCGATAGCATTTGTGACTACAACAGTCAGATATTTAGCAGTAAATTGCGGGAAATGAATATTCCGACTACTGTAGTCGGAAAAATACATAATTAAATAAATATATTATTAAATATATAATCATTTCCTTATAGAAAAATTAAAAAATTATTTAAATAAATTATTAAATTTGTTTTTCCGACTAATGTAGTCGGAAATATAAATAATTAAATAAATGTATTACTAAATATATAATCAGACCCTTATACAAAAATTTAAAATTATTTAAATAAATTATTAAATATATATTTCCGACTACCGTAGTCGAAAATATAAATAATTAAATATCTATATTACTAAATATATAATCAGATCCTTATACAAAAATTAAATAATTTCGACTACTATAGTCAGAAATACAAATAATTAATTAAATATATTATTAAAAATATAATACAAAAATTAAATAATTATTTTAATAAATTATTAAATATGTATTTTTGACTACCATAGCCGGAAAGTTTAAATAATTAAATATATTAAATTACTACCCGACAGTAGTCGGAAACTTATATTTACTTATTAATAAATACATTTATATAAAAAATATAAGCTAAACAACAACAACTCTCTCTCTCTAAGCTAGGGTTTCTGAACTTAACTACGTTCTTCGTTCTCTCTGAAAAATTAACGTTCTCTCTGAAAAATTAACGATAGTGGAGTGGTAACGACGGCAGTGAACAGCGGTATTAAAGATCAATTTCACTGAATGGTATATTTACTGTGCTTTCAAGTTAAATGGTTTTGTGGGTGTTTACTTGTCTTTGTCCAAAGTATCTCTCAGACCTCGCTTGGTGGGTTTACATCGGGTATGTGTTTTTAGGTTGGGGCTCGAATTTGCTTCTATCTTAAAAGACAAATTATGTAGCAATGTCGAAATTAAATGTATCTGATGTTCTAATGTTCTTCATGGAACTTTTAGAATTTTCTCGGGATGGGTCGGGAGAAGCAAGATTGAATCTCTGTTTAGGCGCTTTACGGGTTCAACTTTTAAGTTTCTTATCATAAAATCCACTATATTTTCAAGATTATGGATTCATGTCTACTATTTCTTGTACAGTTGATTTTCACATATAATTCATGCTCCTCGAAAATATTAGGTTCGGGTAAAATGAAGCTGTATTTGCCCCTGAGGGGAAGGGTTATTTGGCTTTCTAGTGATGATGACTTGCGGTTTTGGATGTATACTGCGATTCACTTGTTGACTGTTTATATATATTTTCTTCTTTCTGTTATGATTATTTATATTGTATGTTATGCTTTTAACTAATAAACTATTCTTAGAGGTAAGCTTAAGCTTAGCACATTCTTTCCTCTCCATAAAATGTGCAGATCAATTTTTCTGAAAAAATACCCCTTTTGAAATGGTTTTCCCTTGTTAAAGTCTTAAAGAAGCCTTCTTGACCAATAGACTTTTTTGTTATGACAAGGGAATCACAGACGCTACTCTTTGGATGCGCATAGTTAAACCCCACTCTAGTATAATAAAGATTCCTTTCACATAATAAAATTCTTTAAATTCTTCTTTTAATTAAAATATTCTATTGTTGCTGGCTGCTTTACTATGTTGGATTGAATCTCTTAGTTTTCTTCTTGTATCTACTGCGTAGTAGCATCTCTAAACAAACCTGTTATTTGTTTTGTTTCTCTTCTCTATTTCATTGTTGTCGTTCTTTTGTAGATGAAAAATGAAGATCGTACATGGATGTATAATAGACTTTATCCTAGCCGTGTGGGGTTGAGGGAGGAATATAAAGCTGGGGTAGCTGAATTTATTGCTAAAGTAAAGAAACTTAATGATTTTCTTATTGAAGGGACAATTAGGTGTCCTTGTTGGAATTGCAAGTGTTGCAAGTTATTGAGTCCAGATGTTGTTACATTACATCTTTATAAGAAGGGTTTTATGTTGAATTATACCGTGTGAACAGCTCATGAAGAGAGTAGTGTTGCTAATAATTTTGCTTTTTAGAATTATGTTAAAAGTTCAATAAGAGAGAATAATGTTGAAAATTCACGATATAGTGAGATGATCAGGGATGCTTTTGGGACACACTCAGGGGCTCAAAATGAATCAAATGATGAGACTAATCATTTTTATGAACAGTTAAAGGAAGCTAGTCATCCATTGTATGAAGGATCAGTGCATTCTAAGGACGGTACAAGAGGAGATTGGGTCGAAACGCGCACTATGGAGGCATATGTAAGATAATAACTCTTACATACATTGTTTTATTATTACTCAACTTTGCTTGTTTACATACTGACAAATAATTTTTCTTTCAGGAAGAATTTCAAAAAAGTATAAAAGAGTGGCGTGAAACCGAACCTACTTCAGAGGATGGTATCATGGTCCAACCATCACGTGAAGATATGAATAAATGTGGACAACTGTGGTAGGTGGTCCAAAGAAAGGTAGAACCTACGGGACAGGAGATCTCCGAACCTCGAGTAGTCCTTCGTTGTTTCCCAGTTCCTCTTCTACTTTGCAAACTGTGGAAGAAATGGATGTAATGAAAAAGCAAACTGTGGAATTGACGCAGAAATGTGCAGCTAACGATGCTAAATTTGCTAAATTTGAGGAGTTGGTTAAGAAGCACATGCCTCAAGTATTTCATGATGAGGAAGATAGTGAATTTGATGATAATTAGATTGTAGTTATTGTTCATATTTTTGGTTGTGACATTTAGATGTTTAAACTACTTAATTTGATGTTTTTTTTGGATGTTTTAAAGTGGTTGTATTTATAAATTTTTATCGTGTTTGATCCTATTGTGAAAAATACATTAGTTATGTTATTTATAATCTGAGAGGAGTGTAAGTTAATGCAAGATTTAATTATATAATTATTAGCTGAATGTTTTTATTACTAATATATATTAAGTTTTCGACTACAGTAGTCGGAAAATTATAATTATTAAATAATTATTTATTACATTTCCGCTACAGTAGTCGAAAAAATTATAATTATTAAATAATTATTTATTATATTTTCGTCTACGGTAGTCGGAAAAGAATAATTATTTATTAATTTTCCGACTACATTAGTCGGAAAAAATAAAATTATTAAATAATTATTTATTACATTTTTGACTACGGTAATCGGAATAAATATAAATATTAAATAATTATTTATTAAATTTCTGACTACTCTAGTCGGAATAACTATAATTATTTATTACATTTTCGACTACTGTAGTCGGAAAAATAAATATATTAAATAATTATTTATTAATTTTCTGACTACCGTAGTCGAAATAATTATAGTTATTAAATAATTATTTATTAAGCTTCCGACTACGGTAGTCGAAAATTTCCGACTACAGTAGTCTAACATATTTTTCCGACAAACGATATTTCGACTATCATGAAACGATCTAAAAGTAGTTGGAAATACCTTATTTTTCGACCACTTTTCGACTACACTGGCCATCGAAAAATAACTGTTTTCTAGTAGTGTTTGTCATACTTGAACATGAGTTGATCACTCGTTAGGACGGCTTCAACAACAACAACAACCTAGTGTTCTCTAACCATACCAAAGAGGAGCAACAACCATACCAACTAATGTGACAACTGAAGCACAATAAATAACGAGTAATAACAAAACTCGTAACATAGGCCAAATCCGGATTCGTAGTTTTCTCTAACGCGAAATTTCTCCAACATGACACCAAGAACTTGCAGAAAGCATGTTTGCTCGCGCATCAGGCTTGTTACTGAGTATATGCTCGTCCTAAGTTGCTCGGACTCTCCAAAAATGTTGTCGCACCCCTGTCGGATTCTTCAAAAATGTATTAGTACTTTTGAGGATCCGACATGCATCCGATGACATTTTTGAAGAGTCCGAACAACACAGCATGCTACTTCTTAAGTTACAAAATGCCTTCTTTTTTTCTTTCTGACTGGATAATTAATTTCGGCATTAATTTTAGGATGAGTTTATCTTATGTTTGGTGGAATTGAATCGATAGCTTATTTTGAGATTGTAGTGTTATTCTTATCCTACATTAAGGGTGAAATAATTAATTCTGGAATAATTAATTTTAAGATAACTTATTTTTATTTTCCAACCAAACGAGCCCATTGAGTACACAGTGTCAAGATCTTGGCTGAGTTTAAACTTTAAAATTCCTCAAACACAAATATAAGACTATTTGCTAATGGTACACAAGTATATATATTGGTGGCGCGAAAAATACAACGATGACATAATCAGTATAATTTCTCAAGTGAAGTCTGAATAAGATAGAGTATATATAAATTTTATTCATATCTTGAGAGGTAGAGAGGTTGCTTAAGATAGACCCTCGGCTTAAGGAAATACATATCGAAAAAGAAATACCAGAAAGTGAAGAAATCATGGCAAAATATTAAAAACGCATGACAAACATTCTGAAAAAAAAAAAAAAAAAGGAACAACAACTACAACAAAATAGTATATATTATGACTACCAGCATCTACTACCTAATAATATTCTACCTTTATTCGTGTCCTTCATAATCTCGTAATTAAGGTCATGTCATCGACAAGATATAGCTGCGTCATGTCCTGTCACGTCGTCTCCCCTCACCCCTCCCCCCTCCCCCCCAAAAAAAGAAGGATATGACAAATTAGACATTTTATAGATTAAATTTCATATATAAATCATGAATGAGTATTTTATTCAAATAAAAATTGCAATTATTTTGAAATTATACTCTTTAATTAGTTAGGTGATTAAACAATTCAATCATTATAGTAGTTAGATTGCAAGTTTGAATTTTTAACAACTTATTGTACGATGATTGATGTTGATATCAAAACTAAGTTCTTAAAGTCATATTGACAAATTTTAAACTAGTTTTTACTCAACATTTTGTTTTCAATTGGACCATTTATGGTTAAACGAGATAATTAATCGTGATAATTAATTGTGAGATAACTAATTTTCCAACCAAACGAGCCCGTAGAGTACACATGGTCAAGATTTTGGCTTGAGTTTAAAATTCCTCAGTCTTAATTTAGAGCTTTGTTAGAGTTAAAGACAAATATAAGACTATTTGCTAATGGTACATAGGTATATTTGTGGCGCGGAAAAATACAACTATGACATATTCAGTTTAATTTCACAAGTGAAATCTGGATAACGTCAAGTCTATCTTGGCAGGTATAGAGAGGTTGTTTAAGATAGGATCTCGACTCAAGGAAATGCATATCGAAAAAGAAATAGCGGAAAGCGAAGAAATCATGGCAAAATACTAAGAAAACATGA